>NW_025834490.1:407454-425228 GCF_002878395.1 Capsicum annuum
TATATATATATATATATATATATATATATATATATATATATGCGAAATTATTTTCACAATGCTCTCGATTACTTTATATGAAGTATTTATGTTTTTTGTTTAGTTCCGCATACTATTACATTCCAGGTATTAACATTCCTTTGTAGTGGTTGCATTGTCTTATAATGTAGGATTTGAGGCTTAGTCCCACAGTCCAATTCAGCAGCAATAGATTATTCTAGGAATTCAGAGTTAGTGAGCGTCCCTTACAACGGAAGGTGTTCTATCTATATGTAATCTCAAACAGTTTATGGTTTAGTCGGGGGCCTTGTCCCGGCTTAGACAATTAGTGTTCAGTAGAGGCTTCGTAGATGAAAGTTGAGTATTATACTATCATATTTTGTTGACACAGATTGTATTATAAATTTTTCTTGAATTTTCATTATATCTTACGCACCTTGATTTATCTATGGATTATGCTTATGATAGAATGTTAAGGAATTTCTCGAGCCTTTGTGGTTCTCGAGCCTCGATTCGAGTCGTGACTCTCGCGTACTGATTAAATTCAGTGTAGGCTCTGATACCATGAAGAATTAAGTGATCTTAATGGTAATAACCATGAACAACTAAGGAAAATATCAGGAAAGAAAGAGAAAGGAGAGGAGAACAGAGAACAAAGATGATCATAGAGCATTAGCCAAAACTGTCATTATTTGTATTCAAGTTGTTATCCAATTATGCATGATACATATGTATATAGGCAGTTAGTAAGTGAGCTAAGATAACTAGTAGGTTGGTTGGTTGGTAAGTGGTGAGCTAGAGGTTAGTTATAACTAACTTTACTGATTCATTGCAGTAGTAATTTGATATAGTTGGAACATCTTATACTACCTGCTTCAACATTAATCAACACAATGACAATTAAAAAGACAAATATTTAATTTCATTAAACTAATCAACATATATATATATATATATATATATATATATATATATATATATTAAAGCACAAGACTAACATAAACGGAATCGTAGGCATAAAGAAAGATAATAAATTAAACTATAAAATAAAAATTAAAAACAAAAAAGGGGAAGAAGTTATTTGTTAATAGCAAAGAAAGAGAGAAAGAATGAAATACATCCCAAAAAAATGAAAAACATCCCATTAATATTTTCGGTTGACATATTGATTTGGAAAAAGAAATTATATTTCAAAATTTTAAATAAGAGATTGTGTAAGGTTACAATATCTGAAAGGATAAGATTAATAAAGTTGAAATAGTTCTAAATGAACTCTATTATTTTTATTACTATTATTATATTATTATTACAAAATCTATTTTTTTATTTCACATAATCTTGTTTGATTAAGGAGTTTAGTTAATTTTTCTTTTTTAATTACTTTTTTTCTTGTTTTCTTTTTTTTTTTTGTAAAGAAAAAAATAAAGACATGCAAAAATGATATAGATAATTATTCTTGTTTCTAATAAATGTGTTACTTTTAAGTAATAAATTCAAATAATTTATTTTATAATTTAAATAATTTTTTATGAAATTATCTCATTTTTTTTCTAATTTAGAATGCATATAAATATTTATTTTTTACATTCAAATTTAAAAAGAATCTTTTTTATTCAATTAAAAAATATACTAAAACTTTTACCTAAGATAATGAGTTAATAATTATATTTATTATCATTATTGTTGTTGTTGTTATCATTATTATAATTGTTATTATTGTTATTATTATTATTAATGTTATTATTTTTATTATTAATACCACTACTACTACTATTGTTTCGTAAGATTGCACGTTTAGGATTGAATAGATACTTCCAATACTACATATTTTGGTACTATGCTGTAGTTTTTGAATTACAGAGAGATAATGATAAGGAGTTGGGATAATGCTATTTTAAATTCAAATTTAAATTAAATAATGATAAGCACTAAGAGTTGAGATAAAACTAAAACTCTAAAATTATAGAGGTAGTAATAATCAGTACAAATTCAAAATTGTCATCTGGCTAGAATATCCTTTTAGTTGTTGAAAGTCCTAATCACTTGGGTCATAATCACTATTTTTTGGAAAAATTAACTAAATAAACTTATTAGATAGTTTATTACAAGTTATAGCAACTCTTTTTTGTTTTCAAGTTATAGCAACTTTCATTTTAAAAAAAAAAAATTAAAAATATATTTTTTGCCTTTTAAAAAGCATATCAAAATAATTACAGAAAAGGAAAATAAAAATTTATTATAAATAATCTAAAATTTTTCTTCCTTAAATGTAGTTAACCTTAATAATTGATATCAATCTCTCCCCCCAAATCCCGCTAACCGTTTTTATTTCTCCTATTTTAATGGGTCCATTAAGAGTTTCCATATTCATATGCTACCATGTTTTTCTACACGATTTTATTGTTCCAGTTTATCAATTTCATTTATTTTTGTTTTATGCAACTTTTGAGAAAAAAAATTTGAAAGAAAAGCAAACATAAGTTACTGTTATCTTATTAAAATATAAATTTTAATAATTTTCATTCGATCATGACACATCATGGAGGGAGATGACATTCGTCAAGTATGTTGCATTATTTAGCAAATTGATATTTTGCAATCAAATGTATTTAAAGAATTAAATAACTTTTTTATGTTTTTCTTAAATTCTTTATTGTTAAAATGTTGAATTAAAGTATTGCATTGTCTTATAATGTGGGATCTAAGGCTTAGTCTCGCAATCCAATTCAGCACAATAGATTGTTCTAGGAGTTCAGAGTTGGTGAGCCTCTCTTACAACGGAAGGCATTCTATCTATATGTAATCTCAGTCAGTTTATGTTTTAGCCGGGGGCCTTGTCCCAGCCTAGATAGTTAGTGTTCAGTAGAGGCTTCGTAGACGAAAGTTGAGTATTGTATTATCATATTTTATTGACACACTTTGTATTATAAATTTTTCTTGAATTTTCATTATATCTTACGCTCTTTGATTTATCTATGGATTATGCTTATGATAGAATGCTAAGGGGTTTCTCGAGCCTTTATGGTTCGGGATGCCCGTTGCGGCCAGGGCTTCGATTTGAGTCGTGACACTCGCGTACTAATTCAATTCAATGTAGGCTCTGATACCATGAAGAATTAGGTGATATTAATGGTAATAACCATGAACAACTAAGGAAGAAAGCAGGAAAGTAAGAGAAAGGAGAGGAGAACAGAGAACAGAGATGATCATAGAGCATTAGCCAAAACTGTAATTCTTTGTATTCAAGTTGTTATCCTATAGTGCATGATACATATGAATATATAGGCAATTAGTAAGTGAGCTAAGATAACTAGTAGGTTAGTTGGTTGGTTAGTGGTGAGCTAGAGGTTAGTTATAACTAAATTTACTAAGTCATTGCAGTAGTAATTTGATATAGTTGGAATACCTTATACTACCTGCTTCAACATTAATCAACACAATGACAATTAAAAAGACAAATATTTAATTTCATTAAAATAATCAACAGATATAAATATATATATATATATATATATATATATATATATATATATATTTAAAGCAAAAGACTAATATAAACGAAATCGTAGGCATAAAGAAAGAAAATAAATTAAACTATAAAATATAAATTAAAAACAAAAAAGGGAAAGAAGTTATTTGTTAATAGCAAAGAAAGAGAGAAAGAATGAAATACATACCAAAAATATGAAATACATCCCATTAATATTTTCGGTTGACATATTAATTTGGAAAAAGAAATTATATTTCAAAATTTTAAATAAGAGATTGGGTGAGGTTACAATATCTAAAAGGATAAGATTAATAAAGTTGAAAGAGTTCTAAATGAACTTTATTATTTTTATTACTGTTATTATATTATTATTACAAAATCTATTTTTTTTTCTTTTGCATAATCTTGTTGAATTAAGGAATTTAGTTAATTTTTTCCTTTTTAAATACTTTTTTTCTTTTTTTTTTTGTAAAGAAAAAAGAACATGCAAAAATGATGTAGATAATTATTCTTGTTTCTAATAAATGTGTTATTTTTCAATAATAAATTCAAATAATTTATTTTTTAATTTAAATATTTTTTTATGAAATGGTCTCATTGTTTTACTAATTTAGAATGCATATAAATATTTATTTTTTACATTCAAATTTAAAAAGAATCTTTGTTATTCAATTCAAAAATATACTAAAACTTTTGCATAAGATAATGAATTAATAATAATATTTACTATTACTATTGTTATTTTTGTTGTTATCATCATCATCATCATTATTATTATTATTATTATTATTATTAATAATAATAATAATGTTATTGTTTTTATTATTAATACCACTACTACTACTATTGTTTAGTAAGATTGCACATTTAGGATTGAATAGATACTTCCAGTACTTCGTAGTTTGGTACTGTGTTGTAGTTTTTGAATTACAGGGAGATAAGGATAAGGAGTTGGGATAACGCTATTTTAAATTCAAATTTAAATTAAATAATGATAAGCACTAAGATTTGAGATAAAACTAAAATTCTAAAATTATAGACGTAGTTATAATCAGTATAAATTCAAAATTGTCATCTAGCTAGAATATCCTTTTAGTTGTTGAATGTCCTGATCACTTGGGTTATAATCACAATTTTTGGGAAAATTAACTAAATAAACTTATTAGATTGTTTATTACAAGTTATAGCAACTCTTTTTTGTTTTCAAGTTATAGCAACTTTCATTTTAAAAAATACTTAAAAATGTATTTTTCACTTTTTTAAAAAGCATATCAAAATAATTACAGAAAAGGAAAATAAAAATTTATTATAATTAATCTAAAATATTCCTTCCTTAAATTTAGTTAACCTTAATAATTGATATCAATCTCATCCCCCAAATCCCTCTAACCGTTTTTATTTTTCCTTTTTTAATGTGTCCATTAAGAGTTTTCATATTCATACACTATCATTTTTTTATACACGATTTTATTGTTCCAGTAAACCAATTTAATTTTTTGTTTTATGCAACTTTTGATAAAAAAAATTTGAAAGAAAAGCAAACATAAGTTATTGGTATGTTATTAAAATATGATAATTTGCATTCAAACATGACACGTCATGGAGGGAGATGGGATTCGTCAGGTATGTTGCATTATTTAGCAAATTGGTATTTTCCAATCAAATGTATTTAAAGAATTGAATAACTTTTTTATGTGTTTCTTAAATTCTTTATTGTTAAAATGCTGAATTAAAGTATTGTTTCAAATTCATTAACATATAAACGGTTTCTTCTTCCAAAAATAATATTCAATCTATGATTTGTACGTCTACATCATAATTATAGTTTCTTCAAAGTTTCCCCTTCTTCTTTTAGAAAATATTCTGATATAAATGTATTTTTGTACTACTGCATCTGCAAATAGTTGTGTTATTCTAAAATCATAATTCAACAAACAATTTGTTCTCTTTAATTAAAATTTTAATTTCTTCTAACTTTTCCTTTCTTATTTAAAAAAAATGATATAACTTTGTCTTTAATCGATCTAATGGATGGTGATATGTTACATTCTTTGCTATTAACGCATAGAGGAAGATGGGATGTTAACGATATTTTATTTGTGTAAGTTAATTAATCTTTTAATTTTTTTTAAAAGTGTTTGAAAATCAATATTTCATATATCAAACGTATACGAAATCATCATTCGACCATGTTTCATACATTAATCGTTTTTCATAATGTTATTTTGATTGTTTTGAGTAAAAGAATTTCGATATAATGTTTATTTTGATGTATTATTTTATGTATATTTTTTGTATGTTGAAATTATGAAATATAGTATGTTGAAATTATGAATTTTTATATTTTCAAATTATGAAATTTCAAATAATTTCTACTAACGAACTATGTAATATGTTTACTGGGAGACCTAAAGATTTTGCTGTAGATAGGATTAAATAAGATGCAGATTCAAAGTATAGAGAATTGGCTAATGCAATATCAAAATAGTTGAAAATTGACATTACCTGAATCCAAATTGAGATTAAGTTTTTTTATAAGTGACACATGCCTACCAATGCTCATACACAATGACACGGGAGTAATGGTGTCGTTAGATAAAAAAATATAGTATTATTGATTTTTTTATTAAATATCTATTGTATGTGACAACAAAATATATATCAATGGATATTAATGAAAATACTAATCAATCTGTTATTTGTGTTGGTATATAAGATTTTACATACAAATGATGTATTCTTATAACTGTTTTTAGTGTATGAAACTAGTATAGTACACAATACAATATTCTTGAATTGTTTAATAAATTACGTTGAAATCAGTTTATACTTATTTCATATTTAAGTAAAAAAAAAATTGAGTTCTCAATGTATTAAATTGATATTAAAATTGGTATCGATGAAATTTCGCATATATCACATTTGTATTGAATGAATTTTATGAATGTGACAATCGATAATAAAAATTATGTTTTATGTTACATAACCTTATTAATGTATGTAATGGATATTACTGAAAAACTATCACCGTAAATATTTACACACCCACCATGGGTGCGTTAGCATTTCAAAAGAAAAAGAAAAAAATCACTGTAAATGTTGAAAAAAATTAATTGATAATTGTTTGATGTCAAATAATTTTTTGCTGCAGTAAAAAAATAATCATATTAACTATGATTGATATTGGTGTTTGCTTTCTGGCAGAAGAAGATGAAGAATATTATATAAATATTATGTTAAATATCAAAACTAAATATTGTTCATACTAACAATCTTATAAAGACAAAGAGTAATGAGCACCATTAAACATCAATACAATATTCATGTCAAATGTTACTAATTGCAGAATCAAAAAATGTATAATTTGATGTAGTTGATATCAAATTTAATATCATCTGATGCGACTTAGTTCATATCAATTTTATTCAACGATATAAAATACGAACCAAATGTTAAAGTAGCATAACATTATAGAAATACTACTTAAATACAATAAATAAACTTTGTTCATACCAAAAATTTTAGAAAAACAAACAGTAATGAGCACCAAATAATTAAATTAAATTATTAATTATCTTAGAAAAACAAACAGTAAATAGAAAAAATGATTCAATATCAACTTTATACCAATTTAATACAGAGAAAAAATTAAATCAATTTATACTAACTTTACAAACTTTTCTTGATATTTTCATGTCAACCTTCTTATCAACAACTTTGCCAACACTCACATTGGCCTTGGACCTAGTAACTCTAGCATTTTTACGTTTTTCCATTTTTGATTTCTTCATTTTATGAGTGGGAATTTCATCTTCAAAATCAGAATCTGAAGTTTGTTCAATAATAACCTTTTTACTTTTATCAACCATCTTATATTCTGGAACGACAACCTTTTTTGACACTAAATAGCTTTGCATGTTGAGTTGTGACCGCTTCAAGGATGGTGAATTTTTTTAAAAACTAATTTTGACCAGCAAAAATTCGCTTTGATTATGCAAAATAAACTCACTTCAATTACCTTGTTCTTGTTCTTTGATAGTGGAGACGGGGTAAAGCACCCCAAATCAAACGAGGATCTAGATAGAATAATCGAACTATTTTGTTGTATCAATCTAGCCTTTTTCTATTAGGGTTAGAATAAAATTTGTATTTGTAAGACCCCGAAAAATCTCAGTCATCTCAGTCATATATAGCATGCCAAAAGAGGTCCCAGACTTAGAAAATTTCACTGAAGTATTGACACTTAGTCTCACTTTTGGCCTCAATATTTTAATGAATTTATTTATGGTCCTTACAACCTTAAAATGTCATTTTTTTAATTGATTCATGACTAGGGATGTCAATAGGTGTTATCGAACGAGTTTCAGATTTTTCGGACGTCATTTAGGGCACGTTCGGATGGCCAAAAAATAGTGGGTCAATGTGATCTCGACGAAACACGTTGATGATCGCGTTGCTAAAACAGTGAACCGATGAGAACTCAACGCAACCTATCACGTCGATCCCATTGAAGCGATGCATTGGGTATCGTGTCACTAGGTAATTTCTCATTTAAAAATCTGACTTTCCAAGGGTAATTGGGACATTTTTCCCTCACCCAATTCAGCTTAAACACGAGATTAAGCCCTAAAAAGGGCAAAATTCATTCTTTATTCTCAAATACTCTCAAGAACAAAACCTTAGGTCATTCAATTTCAAGTCCAACCTTCAAGAATACACCAACGATTTTCACGAATTTCATTATCAAGGTATGTTTGGTATTCATCCTTGGGTGTCCTTCCACCCTTGGAGTTCAAGAAACCTTTTTAAACTACAAGTTTATTGATTTCATAATTTACATATTTGAATTAGATTGTGTTCATGTGTGTATTTTTATATGTTCTTCAATCCATGATTAATTACAAAGTTTCATAAAATTAAGATAGCATGTGTGATGAATTATGTGATTCTCATGATTAATCCTTGAATTTACAAGTTGAATGTTCTAGCCATGATATTTATATATGGTTATTATTATATGAAATATTCATGCTCCCTAAGTGTTTGTTAGAATATCTATGTGAATTGAATAGTGCAATCATGACATGTTAGCATGTGTTTCTATTTATGTACAAGTTCATGACTTGCAAGTGTTTGACAAAATGTATCAATGAATGAATCATGACTAAGTGACTAGCTAGTATGCTTTCAAGATTGTGCCATGTTTTACTATTTATGCTGTCGAGTCCTAGAGGTATTTAATACCTGAAAATCTAGCCGTCTACCTAGAATTACAGTAGCTACAGAATAGTTTTAGTAATATCATGAACAGTAGTATTTAGTTAGTTATAAAACTCAGTGAACTCAGTCCAGTTCAGTTAGTTAACACTATCAGTAATAGTTCAGTCAAGCCTAGTACAGTCTAGTGGTTAGTTCAATGCCTATTCAGTTGGGAGTTGGATTTAGCACTGTGCGAACCTAGGGATGGGGGCTCACCTGCCAATTGAGGGTGTGACCTTTAGTAGCAGTCCCTTTGTTCCAGAACTACGTAGCCAACGTAGGTTTAATATATCAACCTACTAGTTAAGGGTTGATAAAGTGTTCACCTGCTAGTTAAGGGTAACATATATCTCACCTGCCAGATGAGGGTGATTCTTTAGTGGATCCACATAGACATTATTAGTACCTGTGCCACGGTTCTAACACCCTTCCAACTGGGTCACAGGTTAGGCCCTAACTTAGTTTATAATCGGGGTATGTCGTTCAGATGAAAACTCCCACAATTATAGTTTCAGTTTCAGACTCAGTATAGAACTCAGTTCAGTTCTAAAAAATCAAGGCTATTAGAAATAGTCATCCAATTATCAGTAATTTAGTTATTATTAATCTCAGATATTAGCTACCCAGTTATCAGTAACTCATTATTTAGTTTTAGTATGATCTCAGATACAGTACATATATATATATGTATGTATATCACAACATTGCATAATCAGTACTTACATCAGTTTCAGTTATCCATGTACTCATATTCAGTTATATTCATATCATTTAGTCAGTAATTGTTCATCCATATGAACCCATGTATATCAGCCTACCTCACTTAGCATACCAGTACATTCAAAGTATTTATGCATACTTTTTATTTTGCACTATGATGTCTCATATCATAGGTTCAGACGCATGGGTTCCTGACCATACTTAGCAGCTCAGGTTATCACAGCAGTTATAGTGGTGAGTCATAATATGTTAAAGATAGAGTTATTATTTGTAATGCCCCGAGTCTGTACCCCGGATGCTACACGGTGCTTACGACCCTGAAGAACCACAAGATAACCTATTACTGATATTTACTGTGAGCACTGAAATATGATATTATAATAAATATAGAAAATAAGGTAAAATGTCATAAGGTTCAAAATATCTAAAATACTGATATTATATATCAACTGAAATAACTATCTGTAAAATTGAACATTGTCTGAAAACTGCTGAAAAGCCTCTATCTGAAATTGTCTGAAAGTGGAGTTAATGGGACAATCCCCCAACTAACTCTATCTACTGAAATACTGAGTCTACTAAAATAATGAAATAAATGAATATTCTCGAATGATGAGGACTCACTGCTAATCTACTGTTGATGGCTGAATCTGGATATATCCATGCGCGGTCGAGAACCTGAGCGTCTAAAGCTATGATATGAGACATCCAGCACAAAGAAAGAGTATGCATCAGTACGTGGAATGTATTAGTATGTTAGATGAGGTAAGGTTGAATGCAAAGGTTCATATGCATAAACAATAACTGACTGTATGATATAGACTAACTAAACATGAGAGTACATGGATAACTGATACTGTTGTAAATACTGAGGATGCACTAATATGTAAATAAATAAATATTATGACTAATCTTGTCTGAAGCTAAGTCCTAAATTTTGTAACTGAGTAACTGATATCTGAAGTTACTGATAACTGATACTGATTGACTATATTTGACAGTCCTAATTCTTTAGAACTGAACTGAGTTCTATTCTGAAGACTGAGACTGAGACTGTGGGAGATAATCATCTAACCGACATGCCCCCAATAAGATATCTTAGTTAGGGTCCAACCTGTGACCTCAGTTGGAAGGGTATCAGTACCGTGCCATGGGTAAAAACATTGAAGAGTTACCCTTATATGGTAGGTACTCTAATCAAAATGGTGAAACCCTCATCTGTCAGGTTGAAATACCTCATCAACCCTCAACTGGCATGTTTTATGTCTCAACTTACGCTGGCTAAGTAGTTCTGGAATACATAGATTGCTTCTAGAGATCACACCCTTTATTAGCAGGTGAGCCCCCATCTTTAGGTTCACTAGATGCTGAATCCTACTCCCAACTGAAAAAACTGAACTGATTATACTGAACTGGATTGAACTGATACTGATCTTACTGAGTTTTCCTAAGTTTGGTAATTGACCGAGTTCTACTGAGTTATGTAATTGACTAAGAGTCCTACTGATTGTGACATGACTGAGATTCTATAACTGACACTGGCTCTAGGCACATAGCTAAATTATCGGGTATTAAATACCCCCAGGACTCGATAGCATGAAAAATAAAGCATAGCATGATCTTGAGATACACAATAATATACACTTGTCCATAATTCACTCATAAGGGCATTTCATCTAACACTTGTAAGGCATAAGCTTATACATGATTGGGACCACATAATGATATGTCAAGATTCCACTATCTACTTCACATAGGAATTTTAGCAAACACTTGGGGAGCATGGAATATTTCACTTGATGATGGTCAACACATGTAATCATGAATACAACAATCAATTTCAAATTCAAAGGTTAGGCATGCAATTCATATAATTCACCACATAACTATCTTAATTTCATGGAAACTTGTAATTAAACATGCATTGGATCTCAATTACTATCATGAACATGAATAAATTCAATTCCAATCATGGAAATCATAAATAATAAATCTTGAAGTTTTAAAAATGGATTCTTGGACTCAATGGGTGAAACATACCTTGGGTTATTAGTTCTTGAAGGTGCTTGAAGAAATTCTTGAGTTTTCACCTTGATTCTTGAAGCTAGGGTTTTGTATTTTAGAGATAAAGCTTTTATTTCTTGAGATAAGTGAGCAAATAATGGGATAATAGGCTATTTAGGGATTTAATCTCGTGTTTAGGCTGACTGGAATAAAGGAAAAAAACCTAAAAGCCCTTGGAAATTAAATCTCAGAATTAACTGAAATGTCCCGATTTTCACCCTTGGCGCGATGTGGCGCTGTCACGCCATGTCTCTGGAAATTGCCAACAAGGAAAATGCATGGTGGCGTGACGTGGTGGTATCGCATTGCCACCTTGGATGAGACCTAGAAACTTGGCGCGATGCGGCAATATTGTCGTCCCTTACTGGAATTGGACAATTGGGAATTAGAAGCCCTCCACAACGTGGTGAGATCACAGAGTCACACTGGAAATTTAGAATTGTCATTTAGACTGGCTCCGCGATGCGCTAGTGATCAAAATGATGGTGTTTAATGACTAGAACTTAAAATTGCCATAACTTCTTACCAGGTTATCGAATTTGGGCGAATTTTATATCGTTGGAAAGGTAATTGAATTTCCTATGCAATAGAAGGCTCTAAACTGAAAAATACTGAGCATTTCAAAAATTTTATAGTGGATAACTCATAAACTGAGAGTTAAGTTAAGCTTATGAAGTATGGGGTATTACATTATTTCAGTAGTCCAGTATGTTTAGTATTCAGAGTTTGTTGGGGACCTATCCCATCAAATCCATATTCAGATAGTTAGAGGCTTTCAGACTAGACTAATTAAGACAGATGTTCAGTTTTTTAAGTATTACTATCAGTATTATGTATCTATTTCAGTATTTTGAGGATCTTATGGCATTTCAGTTATATTTCTACATATGTTATCAGTATTATTATTTAGTACTCACAGCAAGTACCAGTTATGAGTTAGCTTGTGGTCCTTCGAGATTGTAAGCACTGTGTGACATCCAGGGTGTAGAATCGGGGCATTACAAACTTGGTATCAGTGTCTAAAGTTCAACAAAATCCTAGGGAATCTTAAAGATGCATCAAGTAGAGTCTTGTGCATGGGTGTGTAGTGCGTCACACTTATGGACAAGAGGCTATGAGATATTTTTAGGAAAAGTTTCCCTTCTTTCAATATTATTGTCTTGTGAGTGAGCATGAGATAAAAGTGAAACTCTCTACCTAATCCAAGCTTCCCTTCTATTTATAAAATATGCCTCCCAAAAAGACTAATGAAAGAAGAACTAAAAACCAACCAGCATCTCTGCCCATTCAAGCAGATCCCTTGGATAAGCATATTTCTCACACAGAATTTAGATCAGCTTTCACCACTCTATCCCATTCTATAGTAGCCCAGAATAAATGCCCAGCTACTATTCAAGCCAACCCAGTGGACAATACTACTGCAGCTAGAATTTGGGACTTCACCCGAATAAACCCTCCTTTATTTTCAGGGTTTAAGTCTGAAGAGAACCCACAGGAATTCCTTGACATAGTGCAGAAGGTCACAGATATTATGAGGGCAACTTCTAGTGAGGGTGTTGAGTTAGTTACATATCAGTTGCAGGATGTGGTTCATACATTGTTTAAGTAGTAGAAGGCAGATAGGGCCGTAGATATAGGGCCTATAGAATGGGAGAAGTTTGCTACTAACTTTCTAGATAGGTTTTGCCCATTGGAGTTGAGGGAAGCTAAGGTTATAGAATTTGTTAACTTAAAGTAGGGCAACATGATAGTAAAGGAGTATTCTCTTAAGTTTACTTATATGGTAGCTAATAGCAGGTCTAAGATGAGTGAGTTTGTGTTTGGGGTATCTGACAGTATGATTAAGGAGTGTATGACTGTGATGCTAATTAAAGAGATGGACTTGGCTAGGTTGATCGTCCATGATCAACAGATAGAGAAGCAGAAGACAAAAGAGAAAAAGAGGGAGAGCAAGAGGGCTAGAATAAGTAGCTTCAACTTTACTCAGCCTAAGTCAGAGAGTGGTAATCATCCTCAGTTCTACCTAAAATCTTTAGTTCCAGCCTCGTCCTCAGCCAATGTTGCAGTGCCTAAGTTCAGAAATAGTAATAAGGATAGGACACCAGACTCTAAGTCTCAGGGTAGTATTAGAAGTGCTCGAACAAATCCTCTTTTTTAGAAGTGTGGTAGAAACCATCAGGGTGTCTACAGAGCTGGCAGCGATGTGTATTTTAGGTACAGAAAGCTAGGTCAGAGAATTAGAGGTTGTCCTAAGTCAAGTTCATAGGGTCAGTACAATCGTTCCTCAGCTCAGTCCGGTCATATGAATTAGCAGCGTACCACTTCCAGTGCCACCAGTGAGCAATGCCTAAACAAACTCTATGCACTTCAATCCCAACAGGATCAAGAAAGTTCTCCTGATATGGTCACTGGTACGATACAAGTTTATCATTTACATGTTTATATTTTGCTAGATCTAGGAGCTTCTTTGTCCTTTGTAACTTCTTATATAACTGTTGACTTTGGCATTAGTCCCAAAATCCTAGAAGAGCCGTTCTTAGTCTCTACCCTAGTGGGTAAGTCTATCATAGACTAGTGGGTATACAGTAAATGTTTGATTATGGTATCTCAAAAAGTTACTTCAGCAGCCTTAGTAGAGTTAAAGATGAATGATTTTGACGTCATTCTTGGCATGGATGGGCTTCATTTATGCTATGCTTCAGTTGACTGTAGAAATAGAGTTGTTTATTTTCAGTTCCCGAATAACTCTGTCCTAGAATAGAGGAGTAGTACTTCAGCACTTAGGGGTCAGCTTGTTTCCTACCTTAGAGCGAAAAAGATGATATCCAAGGGGTGTGTCTATCATCTCGTTTGAGTTAAAGACTCAAATTTTGAGACCCCTAATCTTGAGTCAGTTTTAGTACCGTGTGAATTTCCAGATGTGTTTCCCGAAGATCTTCTCGGAGTTCCTCCCGAGAGGAAAATTGACTTCAAAATAGACCTTTTTCCTGATAATTAGCCTATATCTATTCCGCCATACAGAATGGCTCCAATAGAACTCAAAGAACTAAAAGAGCAGTTAAAGGATCTCCTACATAAGGGATTTATCAAGCCTAGTATTTCCTCATGGGGCGCACTAGTTCTATTCATGAGTATGAAAGATGGTTCTCTTAGAAACTATATTGACTACCATCAGTTGAACAAAGTCACAGTAAAGAACAAGTATCCACTTCCCAGAATTGATGACTTGTTTGACCAACTTTAGGGTGCCAGTTACTTTTTTAAGATATACCTCAGATCTAGCTATCATCAGCTCAGAGAATATGATATTTCAAAAATAGCTTTTAGAACTCGGTATGGTCACTTCAAATTTCTAGTCATGTCATTTGATCTTACCAATGCCCCAGCAGCTTTCATGGACTTGATGAATAGATTGTACAAGCAGTACTTGGAAATGTTCATCATAGTCTTCATAGATGATATTCTTGTCTACTCCCGCAGTGAACGTGATCATGTAGACCATCTCAGAATAGTATTACAGACCCTCAGAGCGAATCAGTTATTCGCCAAATTCAATAAATGTGAATTTTATCTAAGGTTAGTATTTTTCCTTGGTCATATAGTTTTTGGTGATGGCATTAGAGTTGATTATCAAAATATTAAAGTAGTCAGAAACTGGTCCAAACCCATCTCTCTGTCAGATATCAAGAGTTTCTTGGGTTTCGCTGGCTATTATCGACAGTTTGTTGAAGGATTTTCATCTATTGCATCCCCTATGTCCAGATTGACTCAAAAGAAATTCAAGTTCCAATGGTCATATTCTTATAAGAAGAGTTTTCAGGAGTTGAAGACTCGAATCACTACAGCCCTAGTTTTGACTTTACCAGATTGTGCAGATGAGTTTATTGTGTATTGTGATGCTTCTAGAGTTTTTTTGGGTGTGTTTTGATGCAGAGAGGTAAGGTCATAGCCTATGCCTCTAGAAAACTTAAGCCCCATGAAAAAAATTACCCTACTCATAATTTAGAGTTAGAAGTTGTAGTGTTTTCCTTAAAGATTTGGAGACACTATTTGTATGGGGTACATGTTGATGTGTTCCCAAACTATAAAAGCTTGCAGTATGTATTTTCTTAGAAAGACTTGAACTTGCATCAGAGAAGGTGGTTCAAGCTATTAAAAGACTATGACATGAGTGTTCTGTATCATCTGAGCAAGGCCAATATGGTGGCTAATACTCTTAGTAGATTTTCCATGGGCAGTGGTTCTTACGTTGAGGATGGTAAGAAGAAGTTAGTTCAGGAAGTTCATCAACTTGCCGTGTTGGGTGTTCATTTGGTTGATTCAGCTAAGGGTATTGTATGGGTGTAGAATAGTTTAGAATATTCCTTGGTTTCTGCGGTGAAAGAAAAGTAGGACAAAGATCCTAGTTTAGTTAAGATGAAAAAGTCAGTCAAAGATCAGAAGGTAGAGGTTTTCTCCCAAGGGGGAGATGGTGTGTACATTGCCAGGGTAGACTATGTATGCCATGTGTGGATGGCGTAAGGCAGTGGATTCTTGCAAAAGTGCATGGTGCATGTTACTAGATTCACACAGGGGCCACTAAGATGTACCACAACTTGCGGGAAATCTATTGGTGAAGTGGGATGAAGAGAGATATTACAAATTTTATGGCTAAGTGATCTATATGTCAGCAGGTGAATATTGAGAATCAGAATCCTAGTAGGTCCATATAGAAGTTCAGTATCCCCACTTGGAAGTGGAAGGAAGTGAACATAGACTTTGTGATGGGTTTGCCTCGTACTCGTCGTCAGCATGATTCGATTTGGGTCATTGTGGATAGGATGACCAAATCAGCCCATTCTTGCCAGTTTATACCTCTTACTCAGCTAAGGATTATGCCAAGCTCTATATTAGAGAGTTGGTCAGATTGCACGGTGTCCTGTTGTTCATCATTTCAGATAGAGGTACTCAGTTCCTCTCTCATTTTTAGAAAGCCTTCCAAAAGGGTTTTGGTACCCAAGTTCACCTCAGTACAACCTTCCACCCTCAGACAAATGGTTAAGCATAAAGGACCATTTAGACTCTATAAATTATGTTAAGAGCGTGTGTCATTGACTTTAAGGGTAGTTGGGATAACCACTTGCCTCTAATTGAGTTTGCGCATAATAACAGCTATCATTCCAGTATTCAGATGGCTCTGTTTAAGATGCTTTATGAGAAGAGAAGTAGATCTCCTATTGGTTGGTTAGAAGTAGGTGAGCCAACAGTAGTAGGGCCTAACTTAGTAGTTAATGCCTTATAAAAAGTTCAGTTGATCAGGGAGAGGCTTAAGACAGCTTAGAGCCGACAGAAATCATATGCAGATGTGAGGAAGAAGGATCTTGAATTTGAGATTAGCGATTTGGTGTATTTGAAAATCTATCCCATGATGGGATTGAAGAGGTTTGGCAAGAAGGGGAAACTCAGTCCCCGATATGTCGATCCTTATTAAATTCTCTGCCATTTCTGAAAGGTAGCTTACGAGCTTAAGTTGCCTTCAGACTTAGCTTCAGTACACCTTGTGTTTCACGTCTCCTTGCTAAAGAAGTGTATAGGTGACCCAACAGTTGTAGTCCGTATAGAGGGTATAGATGTTCAAAACATTCTCTCTTATGAGGAAGTCCAAGTCGAAATCCTTGATGATCTGATTCACAGACTGAGGAGCAAAGAAGTTCCTTTGGTCAAAGTTCTTTGGTGAAATCAGTCCGTTGAGGGAGCTACTTGGGAAGCAGAAGTAGATATGCGAACTAAGTATCCTCACCTCTTCTCCGCAAACTCAGACTCAACTCAAGGTAACAGCCTTCCTTAGATTTACTCAATTTGATGCACAGATTTCCTTTACAAATTTGGTATCAATTACCATTGCATATCATCCTCATGACAGTTATGCATTCATAAACTAGTTCAGTCATGTAATCATGCTTTAGTTATGCATGTGTAGTATGAAAACTCAATTTATTAGTAATTTTAGTCATGTAATCATGCTTCAGTGGTGTATGTTCAGTATGTAAACTCAGTCTATCAGTATTCTCAGCTTAGTCAGACTCTTTCGAGGATGAATGTTCCCAAGGGGGAGATATTGTAAAACCCAACAAAATCCCAGTCGTCTCAGTCATATATAGCATACCAAAATAGGTCCTAGACTTGGAAAATTTCAGCGAAGTATTGACACTTAGTCTCACTTTTGGCCTTAATATTTCAATGACTTTATTTTTTATCCTTA
>NW_025834491.1:0-1171 GCF_002878395.1 Capsicum annuum
GACACGTGGCGTCAATTTGGGCCTCTAGAATATGATGACATCTTGAACTTGCTATAGCGGGCTTAGTCATTGTAGTCCAAATTAATATGATGACATCTTGGGCTTGATAAAGTGAGGTTATCATTTGTAGCCCAAATTAATGATCTAACCCAATTAAGGTTGGACTTTAATTAAATCCGTGTATTTTTGGACTTAACTAATTAATCCAGTTATATTAATCCACAAATATTTATTTGGGACTAATATATTTTAAATTTAATATTATCCAAATTTCATACGGATTTGTATTTAATAAAATTTCGTTGTCCACATCATCTTTTCAACATATATCACATGATAGGTGAATGAGTCCTTTTTCACCTTTTATACTTTAGATTTGGCTTAAGTCATCAACAGGCCCTCAAAGTTTTTTCAAAAATTCACTTCGACCCTTCAACTAAGGCCTGTACCTGTTATGCCCCTAACTCACCCGAATTTTGATCCAATTAGGCCTTTTTTGCCTAATCAGCAACAGGCATAAAGTATGTGTAATACACTCGCCTGATGTGATAAAATTAACCAATTAGAAAAAAACACGTGGCAAAAAAAAATTATACGTGAAATTTCTGATTTTTCTATTTTTCTATTTAATTATCTATTTAATAATAATTTTTTAATTAAAAAAAAAAGAAAAAAAATACCCCTACCCCACCCAGTCGTCATCTTCACAACCCCCTCCCCTAGCGTCACAGTTCACACACACACACAGAGGTCACTCACACACACACACAGAATTCACACGCACGCACACAGTTGCAACAACAATATAAATTGGGTTCTTTAGGATTTAAACTACTCTTCATATTCGTATGAATCTTATCGGAAAAAATAGAGACTCGTCAAAAAATTTAAAAACAAATCTAACGGAAATGGCGACATTGAAAGGTAACAAGAATGGTAAGAAATTTGAAAGATTTGTTTAATTTCAATGTTCGACATTGAAAATTTATCATTGAAAAATTATTTAATTTACCTTTAATTATTTAATTGTTCAATGAAAAGTTTCAATGTCGCCATTTCCTTTATTGTTCAATGGTAAATTAATGATTGAAAAATTAATGGTAAGGAATTTCAATGTCGCCATTTCCATTGATGAAAAGCTGAGAACTCGTAATCATCATCCATTACGAAC
>NW_025834492.1:0-1811 GCF_002878395.1 Capsicum annuum
CATCTCCAAAGAACCTCCCTAGGGACCTTTTTTATAAGCCTTCTCCAGGTCGATGAACACCATGTGTAAATCCCTCTTTCTTTCCCTATACTACTCCACTAATCTCCTCACCAGGTGGATTATCTCTATTATCGAGCGACCAGGCATAAAAACAAACTAATTGTCCAAAATGGACACGATCCTTCTCAATCTCCGCTCAACCACCCTCTCCCAAATCTTTATAGTATGACTCAATAACTTAATACCCCTATAGTTGTTCCAACTCTAAATGTCCCCATTATTTTTATATAATTGAATCATCATACTCTATCTCCAGGCCTTAGGCATTCTCGCAGTCTTAAAAATATCATTGAACAAATCAGTCAACCACCTTAAGCCTGCCCCACCCACAAATTTCCAAAAATCCACTGGAATCTCATTGGGCCCCATCGCCCTACCCCTCCTCATCTTATGAATAGCCTCTCTAACCTCCTCCATCTTAAAATATCTACAGTAATTGAAATCATGACTCTCCTTCGAATGCTCCAGCACCCCTAGCTCAATGCCTCTGTCCCCTTTATCATTCAAAAATCTATGAAAATACTCCTACCATCTCTTCTTAGTATGAATATCCTCCACCAAAACTCTACCATCTTCCCCGTTAATGCACTTCACTTGGTCGAGGTCACGACCCTTCCATTCCCTAGCTTTAGCAAGCCTATACAACATCTTTTCCCTGCTTTTCTCCTCTAACCCCGCATACAAGCTCTTAAAAGCTGCTTTCTTAGCAGCTGTAACTACTAACTTAGCCTCCTTCTTTGCCACTTTGTAAACCTCCCTATTCACCTAGTTCTCCTCTTCATCTTTACTCTCAATCAACTCAACATATGTTCCCTTCTTAATATTCACTTTCTTCTTAACTTCTTCATTCCACCACCAGTCCCCCTTATGCCTTCCTGCCCGTCTCCTCGAAGCACCCAACACTTCTCTAGCAGTCTCTGTAATGCAGGTGGAAGCCTCATCCTATCTAATATCCACGTCCCCCTTATATTCCCACATACCCAACTCTGCCACCTTCTCTTTTATCATTAGTGGGCTAACTGGCGTCAAGCCACCCCACTTAATTCTATTCGACTCTCCCTGACCCTTCTCTTTTTGCTCTTCTTGATAATCAAGTCCATCACCAAAATCCTATGTTGGGTCAAAAGATGCTCACTCGAAATGACTTTACAGTCCTTACATAAAACCCTATCCCCCTTCCTAAGTACCATAAAGTCAATATGAGTTTTGGCTATCGTGCTTTTGAAAGTAATCAGGTAATCTTCCTTCTTTGAAAAGCTCGAATTCACCACCACCATCCCAAAAGACCTTGCAAAATCCAACAGAGCAGCTCTCTCGTCATTTCTATCACCAAAACTAAAACCTCCATGCACATCATCATAACCTCCCGGAAATGCCCCAATGTGCCCGTTAAAGTCTCACGCAATGACAATCTTCTCCAAGCTAGGCACGCTTTTCACTACCTGATCCAATGCCTCCTAGTATCTCACTTTCACCTCCTCTTCCAAACCCACTTGTGGTGCATAAACACTACACACATGCAGTGAAAACCCCCCAATGACTAACTTAATCATCATCAGCCTATCACTGATCCTCTTAACCTCTACCACCTGCTCTCTAAGCTCCTCATCCACTAAAATTCCTACTCTATTCCGACGTCTCTCACTCCCTGAGTACCACAACTTGTACCGATCCACATCCCTAGCCTTAGACCCTACCCACTTAGTCTCCTAAACACACACAATATTAATCCTTCCCTTCTTAAAAATCTT
>NW_025834493.1:0-1139 GCF_002878395.1 Capsicum annuum
CTATTTTAATCTCTATCTCTAATTTCTATCTCTAATCTCTAATCTCTTACTATAATATACAATATATTAATATACTAAATATTAAAAGTGTGAAAGACTTTAGAAATGTTGTTTGAACTTTTTGCCTTTCATTAAAAGTTTTAATAGTAGACAAAATTGTCGTTTTACTTTTTTCTATTATTATTGTTATCATATTAAATATTAACTATAAACATATTGTAAATTAAATGAAGTTCCAACTATAATATAATTATAGTGTAATTAACTATAATCAAATACGCTAATATCAAGTTGACGACAATTACCATGCATTGAAACATGGTTACGTCGCCTACCTATTTTGCAATTTTTTTTTAATAGTGACATTGTCTTGTTGTAGCTGGATTAAGTGACTAATTATTTCATGATTTTGCATATTTAAGTGCTACTTTATCCCTATATCAGCCATCAATAGTTATGCATTTCAATGAAATTGTATGTGTTGATATGACAAGGTTGAGTGAATAATATTACTTATACAACAAAATGTAAATGATAATACAATTAGATTGAAGAAACAGATATAATGTAATCAATAGCATATAGAGCAACCGATACACAGAGTGCATAAATTAAGCTTCACACGAACATATATAATTTCAAAATAGTAATAAATCATAAATAATTGGCGTTTGCCCTTTTTGCCCTTCATTAAAATCTCCACTTTAAACAAAATCGTCTTTTTCCCTTTTATGATATTAAATATTAATTTAAATTGTAAAATCCTATATTACATAGTTATTTACATTACAAAGTCCTGTTCTATTTCAGGTAGGTAACTTTCTACAAATTATTTTCTTAAATTAAGTACCTCAATTAAAATACCTTATATTACTTCTTTTTCCCACATTCATAAAGGTAAGGATGGAGACGACTCCTATGAGGGAAAAGATGATTCCTATTCATAACACACAAATTATGTGTGTTGTTTGAAATTGAGTTATTCTTCTGTTAAATTATTTCTTCTTCAATTTTCAATTTTGATGTTGTTTGTATTATTGTAGTCAAAAGAAAGTAAAACAAAAGTACCTTAACTTTTTCCTCTTTTTTTCGTTTTGAATCTATGATAGATGATTTAGTATTAAATTTTATGTTTTTTT
>NW_025834494.1:0-1165 GCF_002878395.1 Capsicum annuum
AGGTCAACACAAAAGAAACTGCAAGTTTGTATATTTAGTTCTTTTCTTTTAAATTGCTTAATGTATTTTTGATTTGATACGAATAAAAATAAAGAATTTTAAGTTTAAAAAAACAATCTTAAATATATCATTGAATTATTGAAAATGACTTCATTTGTATCATTTGTTATAAGTTTGGTTTATTTATGTCACTGTTATTCAACGTTTGGATCTCTGTGCCACCGTCGTTACAGAAATGTCCATTCGTGCCATTATTTGTTAATGGTGATTTTGTAAAATCATTTGTAAAATAACTAGTGACTTGAAAATGGTTAAGTGTAGTTATTTGAAAATAGTTAAGTATAGTGACTTGAAAATGTGAATTAGTTAATTGAAAATAGTTAAGTGTAGTAGCTTGAAATGCTAGTACATGACTTGAAAATGGTTAAGTGTAGTTACTTGAAAATGGTTAAATATAGTGACTTGAAATGTCAATTAGCTATTTGAAATAGTTTGAGTGTAGAGTTTTGAAATGTGAATAAGTTATTTGAAAATTATTAAGTGTAGTGAATTGAAAATGGTTTAGTGTAGTTACTTGAAATTGCAAACTTGTGACTTGAAATCGGTTACTAGTGACTTGAAAATGGTTAAGTGTAGTTACTTGAAATGTGAATTAGTTACTTGAAAGTGGTTTAGTATAGTGACTTGAAAACGGTTTAGTATAGTTATTTTAAATGTAAAGTAGTTACTTGAAAATGGTTAAGTATAGTGACTTGAAATGTAAATTAATTATTTGAAAATGGTTAAGTGTAGTGACTTGAAATGTGAATTAGTTATTTGAAAATGCTTAAGTGTAGTGACTTGAAATGTCTACTAGTTATTTTAAAATGGTTAAGTGTAGTGACTTGAAAATGGTTAAGTGTAGTCACTTGAAAATGCTTAAGTATAGTGACTTGAAATGTTAATTAGCTATTTGAAAATAGTTTGAGTGTAGTGAATTGATATGTGTACTAGTGACTTGAAATGTGAATAAGTTATTTGAAAATTATTAAGTGTAGTGACTTGAAAAAGATTAAATGTAGTTACTTGAAATTGTGAACATGTGACTTGAAAATGATTAAGTATAGTGACTTGAAATGTGTACTAGTGACTTGAAAATGGTTAAGTTTAGTTACTTAAAAGTGGA
>NW_025834495.1:0-3591 GCF_002878395.1 Capsicum annuum
GGGAGGGGAGGAGGGGTGTTTGAGAAAGATAAAAAGTATTTTTAAATACTTATTTGCTTGCATTTAATGGAGGTCTGAATTTGAATGGTTCAGACTTCAAACCATTAAGTGCATTTATTTTTTATTAAGATTTTAGCTTTTAATAGGTCTGAATAGGTCTTAATCATTCAGATCTAGAATCAAGTCTTATTAGGTCTGAAGAGGTATTTTGGTGTTGGATAATATTCGCCGCTACTCTATTCATAATCATCAGTCACCACCTCTGCCACCGCTATCATTGTCAACCACCACCTACCACCACTAATCACCTCCACCATCGATAATAAATATCGCTACCAACCACTATTGTCAACCGCTACCACACCTACTACCTCTATTATTCTATTATATTTACCTCCACCATCGTCGTCAACAGCACCACCATCATCAATCACTACCGGCCAATCCCTACTATCGATTAACTTATCTATCACAACTAGCACCACCGCTAATTACCACTAATACATCACAACCTCCACACATTCTTCGGCGGCCACCATCATTGTCACTAGTAACGCCACCTCTACTCTCACTTCAATCACTATCATCGCTATAATTTATCTCTACTAACAACCATCTCCACTATCACAACTAACAATATCTCCAACTAGCATCAATAGATCGTCAACCATCATGCATTCATTTTCTAGCCATCACAATCAACACCTCCACTTACTAACATCAAGCAACGTCACATCACAACCACCACCACCACTATCAACCGTCACCATCATAACAGTCACTACAATACCAACCATCATAACTATCACTACTAACATTACTAATCACTAAAATCAATCATTGTCACCGTAGCCACCATTACAAACCATCTCCACTATCACTAACAAACATAAATATTTTTTCAATCAAATAATTTTGTTGTATTAAATTACATACTTTTCTGATATATAATTAGTTTTTTATTTGAATTGTATTTTTTATTTTATTATATATAAAAATAATTTTTTTCTGCATATTCAGATGTTGAAAAACAAATAATTTTAATAATTTAATTTTCAGATCTAGAGACAACATCTTAATCATTCAGATGTGTATTCAGATTCAGACGTCTGAATCTGAAAAAAACAAACGCAGCCTTACTTTTAAGCTAAAAAGATTAAAAAATAAGTTAAAATCTATAAGTTGGACAAAGATATTCCCAACTTACCTTTTAGCTTTAAGCTTATAAAATACTTAAAAAAGATAATCCAAACACTCCCTAAGTTTAAAAATAACTTATCTCTAAAATTAAGATTGAGGAAATTAAAAAAAAACTACAAAAATAAGTAAATAATAAAATCATAACACAAATATTTTAGTAGAACTGGAGTTACAAACATTTTAGTAGAACTGAAGTTTAAATGAAGTTTAAGTAATTTACTATTATTAAAGTTGTCCACAAAATTCACTCAGATAATTTAACCCAATCTTATACCTATTGAACATCTACATTTCTCCTTCCCCTTCTTTCTCTGACCATAATCGCTTCAACGTTTTAGCTTGTTTGCCGAATAGAATGGAGTCACCGCAATCATCATACATTTCTCTTCCTCATCCATTTCTTATGGCAAATAAAATCTAAACCTAAATCAAATATAAAAAAATAAAACAGATCCTAAAACAAGAAAAAAAAAGTATTTAAAAAATAGGAGGAGATTTAATTAGGTTAAAGAAAAGAAGTGGGGAAAAAGATAGAAATGGGACCGCGGCTGCAAGTTTAGCTAGGTTTAAATTAAATTTTTTTTACCTATAAGTATTGTTTAATAATTATTTTGAATCTTGATACCACATATCATATTTTAATTAGTAATTTTGTCACGTCACTATGAGTGTATTAGACACACTACACTAGGTGTAAGTTTTAACTAGAAATGATGTTCAATAGGTATAAGTTGAGTGAATGTCTAAGTAAATTTGTGGACAACTTTAAGGTGCCGCAGATGACCCAAGCCTTTAAATAAATTACATTTTTGAGTAGGACTGATTTGATTTCATCTGGTTTCATATCGTTGCCTTTCATATGTTCTTGAGGACTCGTTGGCCCGTCATATTTTGGGATTTCCAATATTTTGAATTGTTTGGGAACCAATTATGGAGTTGTGCTCTGTAGGAACGACAATTTCATGTATCTCCTTGAGTCTGGGCCTTTCAAGACAGGCCAGGTCCTTAAACTTGATTCATGCGAGTGTGGAATTCTTTTTCATTTCGATCTATATGGTTAGTCTTTGCCATTAGGTAATTCATGATTTTGGATGACTCTGTGTTGCTTGGGGCAGTAATATTATTTTCTCCATGATCTTCTTCTATGGTACGACGAGGAAATTATTCCTCTCATGATACCTCTGGGTTTGTCGTAACCTTCTTTTGCAAATTTATTTTTGCTTCAAGTATCCAATATGACAAAGAGTTCTGCAAAATTGGACCCAGTGACTCTAATTGTGTTTTGGTCATTTTTGTCTTCTTCCTATTGGGTTTGATCATGGTGAAAATCCTACTACTTAATAATTAGTAATTTCACTTAAAGGCTGGAAAAAGTATACTCAGTAACTATTGTTTGCAATAAATTTTATACGCTGAATGGTGGTGTGTATGGAAGTATTAAGGGTGCAAGGGGGTTGAGGCAAGGGGACCCAATCTCCCCGCTTCTATTCATGATTTGTATGGAGTATTTTTCTAGGCTAATGCAGTGGGTATCTAAGAAACAAGGGTTTGGTTTTCATACAAGGTGCAAAAGTTTGAGGTTAAACCACTTATGCTTTGCTGATGATATGCTTATTTTCAGCAAAGGTGAGTTTAATTTTGTGATGCTTATGCTCCTATCTCTAAAAACCTTCTTTCTGGCATCTGGACTGAGTGCTAATGGGAATAAGTCTAGCATCTATTCTGCAAATATGACTAAGGCGGAGTTAGAAGATATATACGAAGTAATAGGGTATGAAAGAGGGCAGCTCTCATTTCGATATTTGGGAATTCCAATCTCTGCAAAGAAACTATCTAGCATGGATTGTGAAGTACTAGTTGACAAGATGACAAGTAGGGTAAAGACTTGGGGCTCAAAGAACCTTTCATATGCAGGAAGGGCTCAATTGGTGAATTTTGTTCTATTACATATGCACTCCTATTGGTCATCTATGGTTATATTACCAAAGGAGTGTTATGGAGCAACTGACATCAATATGCCGAAATTTCCTATGGGATAGCAAAGTACATACAACCAAAGCTCTATTGGTAGCATGGGACTTGGTATGTAGACCAAAGGTTGAAGGTGGTTTAGGCATAAC
This sequence comes from Capsicum annuum, assembly GCF_002878395.1. Taxonomy (NCBI): domain Eukaryota; kingdom Viridiplantae; phylum Streptophyta; class Magnoliopsida; order Solanales; family Solanaceae; genus Capsicum; species Capsicum annuum. Next base: position 3,321 of record NW_025834495.1, read on the forward strand.
TGAGGGTGTGACGTGGAATGAAGCGGCAATGACAGTATGTTTTGCATATAGCTAGCAAAGCAGATAATCTATGAGTGCGATGGGTCAATCTTGTGTACTTGAAGAATACAAGTTGGTGGCAATATGCTGCACCTAAAGATTCGTGTTGGTACTGGAAGAAGATTTATGATATCAAGCCAATGTTTGCAGCAGGTTATGTGTCGAACGGGTGGCTGAAAATGAATGTGACATATACGATACAGAGTGGCTATGCATGGAGAAGGGGACCTGG
>NW_025834496.1:0-1369 GCF_002878395.1 Capsicum annuum
TCGTTTGGTAGGTAACTTAGTTGCTTGAAATTGATTAAGTGTAGGGACTTTAAAGAGGGTTTTTTTTTTTTGAATGTGATTTGTTTGGTGACTTAGTTATTTGAAAATGGTTGAGCGTAGGAACTTTAAAGGGGTGTTTTTTTTTAATGTGGTTTGTTTGGTGAATTAATCACTTGAAAATAGTTATGTGTAGGGATTTTGAAGAGAATTTTTATTTTTAATGTGGTTAGGTTGGTGTCTTAGTTACATAAATATGGTTAAGTGTAGGGACTTCAAAGAGTATTTTTTGGGTTGAATGTGGTTTGTTTGATAACTTAGTTACTTAAAAATGGAAGAGCGCATGAACTTTAAAGGGGTTTTTTTGTTTTGAATGTGCTTTGTTTGGTGACTTTGTCACTTCAAAATGGTTTAGTGTAGGGACTTTAATGGAGATTTTTTTTCTAAATGTGGTATGGTAGGTGAATTAGTTGATTAAATATGGTTAAGTGTAGGGACTTTAAAGAAAATATTTTGTTGTGAATGTGGTTTGGTAGGTCACTTAGTTTCTTTAAAATGGTTAAGTGTAGAGACTTTAAAGAAGATTTTTTTTCTTTTGAATGTGGTTTGTTTGGTGACTTAATTACTTGAAAATGGTTGAGTGTAGGAATTTTAAAGGTTTTTTTTTTTTGGTTTTTAATGTGGTTTATGTTGTAACTTAGTCACTTGAAAATGGTTAAGTGTAGGGTCTTAAAAGTGGATTTTTGTTTTCAATGTGGTTTGGTGGGTGACTTAGTTACATGAATATGGTTAAGTGTAGGAACTTTAAAGGGGATTTTTTGTTTTGAACGTGATTTTTTTGGTGACTTGGTTACTTAACTATGGTTAAGTGTAGAGACTTTAAAGGTAATTTTTTATTTTGAATGTGGTTTGGTAGGTGACCTAGTTGCTTGAAAATGGTTATGTGTAGGGACTTTAAAAAGATTTTTTGATTTGAATGTGGTTTGGTAGGTGACTTAGTCACTTGAAAATGGTTAAATTTAGAAGTTTTAAAGGGGATTTTTTGTTTTAAATGTGGTTTGGTTGGTGACTTTATTACATGAAAATGGTTAACTGTAGGCACTTTAAAAGGAATTTTTTGTTGTTAATGTGCTTGGTTTGGTGACTAAGTCACCTGCAAATGGTTAAGTTTGGGAATTTAAAGGGTTTTTTTTTAATGTGGTTTTGTAGATGCCTTAGTTGCTTGAAAATAGTTAAGTTTACCGACTTTAAAGGGGCTTTTTTTTGTGGCTTGGTAGGTGACTTAGTTACTTGAATATGGTTAAGTGTAGGAACTTTAAAGTGGATTTTTTATTTTGGATGTGTTTTGGTTGGTGACTTAGTTGCTCTAAAA
>NW_025834497.1:0-3143 GCF_002878395.1 Capsicum annuum
GTCGTGGTGGTGTTGGTGGTCTTGGTGTTGGTATTAGTGGCATTGATAGTGGTGTTAGCGGTGGTGTTGATAGTCTTAGTGTTGGTATGAGTGGCATTAGTGGTGGTGGTGGTATTGATGGTAGTGTTGGTGGTCTTAGTATTGGTATTGGTGGCATCAATGGTGGTGTTGGTGTTGGTATTGGTGGTAATGTTGGTATTAGCGGTGTTGGTGGTCTTGGTGGTGAAGTTGGTAGAATTGGTGGTGGTGTTAGTGGTAGTATTGGTATTGGTGGCATTGTGGTGCTGGTGTTGGTGTTGTTGGTGGTGTTGGTGTCCCATCTGTTGCAACAAGAGGAATATCTGTTCGGAGATATTAACATAGGTTTTCAAATAGATTCCCCATTTGTTGCAACAAATGTTTCAGTTGTTGGCATAAAACAAGCAGTAGCAAGACTGTTTTTATCTCATCCACCAGGTTTCTCATTTGTTGCAATATGTCATGCTTCTGTCGTAATAAATGATTCATCTGTTCCAACTGATGGGTTATCTGTTGGAATAATTTTTGATAATGTGGTGTATAAAAATTTATTAAAATTTGTCTTACCTTTTTTTAAAAATTATGCAGACATCAATTGTAATGTATTTTTTTTATTTTTCTATTGTTTATAGTTAAAAGATGTCTCTGAAATGAAAAGAAACTGAAAGTGGATCAACTTCTGACTACCTAACAAAAAAAATTCTAGAGTCAGATGGATCCAGAGGAACTTTTTGAACAATCTCAGTCAGGGAAAAGTAAAGCTGAGAAAAGTTATGAAAACAATATTGAGGGAGGTAAAGAAGGGTATGTAGAGGCTGGTGAGGAAAATAAAAGTGAGGAGGAGGAAGAAAAAGATAAATAAGAAGAGAAGGAAATAGAAAGTGAGAAAGAGGATGATAATCAACAGGCTGATAATGCATTACCAATGGGGAGTGAGTTAAGATCGAAATTCCAGCATGATCCTGTAGAAACTCTTAGTATTGATAGGTTTCAAGTTGTGATACCAATAGATTACCCTGCAGATCTAACTGGTGATTTTGTAGTTAAATCTCAGTTGGGGAAACCTTTTGATGACTTTAGGAATACCATGAAGAAGGAAAAACTATAGAAATTCTTAAGAAGGGCTGCTTTGGGCAATATCTTGATTTGTTGGAGGAAAACAATGCTCGTTTCAAATGAGCATAGTATATGGTCTTCTCAAGCACAATATCAAGTATGTGGGGGATGATAAAGATTTGAAAGACGGGGGCAAAAAGATGGATAAAATCTAAATCAACTACTGCGGCATGTCGATTTGTTTTGGTATGAAAGAATTTTCCATAGTGACAAGATTGAGATACGGTCATCTAAAAGAACCTCTTATCAAGAAAACACCCTACAAAAAGTCTAAGGCAAGCAGGAAAGCTAAGCCACCACCATCAAATAAAGGAAAGGAATTGTCCAAGCGACCACCCACCAAAACCAACAAACGCAAGGAAAAAATAGATGGGTTGTTGGACATTGCTGGACATGGCTAGAGAGCTAAGATGTTGTTAAAAAATCTCAAGGATAAAGCCATACCAAATAAGTAGAAGGATCAATTGTGATTAGTTTGGTTTTCCCATTTCGTTATATTGTCAAGACATCTACAAAGTCATAGAAGATAATTTGTTAGAGCTTCCTGAGGATATTAAGAAATTCAACAATTATCCTTGGGATATGATAGCTACAAGTTGACTGTCAAATATTTATTGATAAAGCTATCCCCAAAGACGATCACCTTATACGAATTTCCTTGGGCTTTCTTGGTAAATTTAATAACTATTTGTATACTCTTGCATTAGTTTATATTGAATAATTATTATGACTTTTTTTGGTTTGCTTCCTGTTTATATTTTTTAGGCTTAGGCATTTGAAGCCATTCCTCCCCTCCAAAAATAAGTTAAGGATTACTCAAATGCGGTTTCTCATCCAAGGATCCTTAGGTGGTTGGATTCAAAACGCAACATAAGAATTAAGGAGGTTGATCTCTTTAACCCTCTGAATGATGCAGTAAGTTTTCTTTCAAGTAAAATAATTTGAATCAAAGAAAGATATTGAAATAGATGATTCATAAGTTGCAATAGATTGGTAATCTGTTGTAATTTATCTTAACAGATTACCTATCTAGTGCAACAGATTGGTAATCTGTTGCGACAAATGAGTCAGTTTTCACAACAGATTACCCATCTGTTGCTTTGTTTCTTTGAACGTGACTTAACAGATTACCCATCTACTACAACTTATGCAAAAGATAGGTAATCTGATGCAATAGACGGTTACTCAGTTGCCATATATAGATCATCTGTTGCACCATAAAGATCATCTATTGCAACCCAACTGACTGAAAATAATTATTTAATTTAAATGTATCTACCATTTTTTAGGTTGTGCATCCATGGATCATACTCACTCAACAAGAGTTGGAGATAACTTCTTTTATTACTCTAAGTTTTATTGATACACTAGCAGACCCAACAGTGAAGTTAATGAAGAAGAAATTTGCGGGAGCAACAACCATAAGAAGAACAGTTTGGCAAGGTCAGCCTAATATTGAGGCCCTTCATGACCAACCTGCTGCAACAAATCTAGGTGCTGCTTCTGGGGGTGTTGCTAGTGGAGTTATTGATGTTGGTGGTAGCCATACTGATGCTGTTGCTGCTGCCAGTCATGATGATGAGCATGTTGATGCTCAAGAAAAAATAAATATATTTGAAATCACCCCTTATAGTGGTCCCTCTCACCCGTACACTGGTCCCTCTTACCTTTATAGTGGTCCCTCTTACCCCTCTTTACCATCATGTTCTTATTACAAATGGAAAGAGTGCATGGACAGACATAGTAAACTCCTTGAAAAAATAGATGCTATCGCTAAATTTGTCGAGGAATTAAAATCCAAGAGGGGTGTCATACCATACAAGAAGGTGAGTGAGAGATACACTATTATAGTGGCGGTTAGGAAGAAGAAAAAAGCAATTAGACATATACTCTGAATTATGAAACCAAAAAATTGCAACTCCTTCCTCTCCAAAAGTTATTGAAGTTCAGGGACCATTGAAGAAGGTGGACATATACGCGAAACTTGACCCTAAACAGAAGGCTGTTCT
>NW_025834498.1:0-1243 GCF_002878395.1 Capsicum annuum
GTTAGGGATTTTGTTATATATATATATATATATATATATATATATATATAACAAAATCCCTAACAAAACCTATCCTAACTAATTCTATCTTATCCTAACAACCTACCCAATCAAAATAAACCGCCTCCCTACCCCTACCTAACCCTACCCCACGTCACAGCCCCCTCTTTTTTTTCTTGTCCAAAAAGAAAGGACCAGGAAGGGGAAAATACAATATATACACACATACAATAAAAAAAAAAAGAGGACCTCGGCATATACAAAAACAAAAATCAGCTCCACTATCTCTCTACTCTCTCTCTCTATCTCCAAAAACTGAAAGGAGAAGCGGCGCTGCCTCTCCGTCCGACCAACGACGGCAGCAATAACGCCGTCATCACCGTCTTCCGCCCTTCGAAACCAACGACCCGCCCCAACAAAACCAAAGAAAGTCTCCGTTCGCCGGCGAAATAGTCCGCCTCCCTCCATCGTCGGCGAAACAGTCACCACCACAGGCGAACACCACCGGCCGGCCAGGGATCGGGGCACGATAAAAAACCGAAAGAAAAGGGCCGCATCAGAAGCTCTCTCTCGGTCTACGATCTCTCTCCTCTCTCTCCGGCGAGACACCCCCGTCGCTTCAACCACAACGATGACGGCCAACCCACCATCGTCGTAGCCAGCTGCCTCTCTCACTCTCTCTCTCTGCTCTCCCTTCTCTTTAAAACAAAATTGCTCCCGCCGCTTTCTACCGGCGTCGTTGCCGCCCGCCACTGCCTCCCTTCGTTCTCCTTCTATCCGCGGCCAAAATCATCTCCCTTCATCTCCTCCATGAACCAAACTGCCGCAGCAATCGCCGCCTTCCACCAGAGCAACAGCAGCAGCCGGCAAAGTTGCTAGCGCCGCTACATCTTCCCCACCAGCCGACCAGCATGCACAAGCCCACAGCACCCGCTTGCTTTCGTATTAATTTTAGGTTCCTCGTCGCTATTCCGTTTGAATTTGCGTCTTGTCTTGGCTTGTTGGGGTACTTTTCGTGGGTTTTCGTACTGGTTTTAGGAAACTTGGTTACTGTCTTCTTCGTTGGTTGCGGTTCGAATTGGATTTTGGAGATTTTCGCATCAGAGTTGGCTCGTAGTTGAGTTGGGGTATTCTTCGAGGTTGTTGGAGCGACTCTTATTTCTCTTATTAAAATCAATCGAAAGCTCTTGAGGTCCATCTCTTTACTCCCGTACTTTCTTCTTTATTTTATTTTTGTTGAAAT
>NW_025834499.1:0-3844 GCF_002878395.1 Capsicum annuum
AATTCATGTCATTTGATTCTCGATAGGCAAATGTGACAAGTCTCTTAAGATAAATACATATGCTACATAAATATTTACTTATATGCAATTTGATCATTTCAAGTGAAATTTTTAGATTCAACGCTGAAAAGAAGTACGGTCACATTTGAGTTCAATTAATAATAGAAAGACAGAATTGATATATTTTCAGAGAAATATGAGTCTTAACACATACCCTATGATTGATAGAGTAGATCTTGCTGGGAGAATTGATCAAATAGTTAGGTGGTTGTTGTGAATCAAGTCGACTTTGTATTGAGCTATGGGTTAGAAGCGGTGAATTGGGTTGATCCAGTTGAGATTATTGGACCTATTGAAATGTTGGAGTGTTTTATTTGGGATCCAGGCCCAATTTTCAATTGGTTAAATAAGACATGAATTCACAGAACAGGGGGCGTATTATGTGGAGCCTTGGCTTGTCTGTTGTTCTCTCATCTCCATTCTGTGTGTCTAGTATCTCATCCCCTTCTTATACTTTCTTACTATGTTATCTCATCTTAGTTAGCGTGACTATTACTTCTTGTTCGGATTCTAAATTGTAATTTGTGTTGAGTGATTATAAATACATTTTGTGTTTGTGTTAAAAATTTGGATCGTTGCATTGGTGCTTTCATCCAGAGGTCTTCAATGGAGGACCAGAAATTTTGAACTCCTTATGATTCAATTAACGTCGGGAGGGATTCATGGTCAAGGGAGATACGTGAAATTCGTTCATTATTACAGGAGTTGATTGGAAACCCTGCAAGGAGTAAACCTACTCCAGCGGAGTTTCCACGGTTCTGTGGCGAGAATCCCAAGTTATGGATCTCTCGGGCTGAACGCTACTTTGATTTTTATGAAATTACAGAAGAAAATAAGTTATCTCTGGCTTCGTGCTATCTTGATGGGGCTGCCTTGTCGTGGTACCAATGGCTTTTTCAGAACAAGCAATTGGTTGACTGGAAACATTTTACTACAAAAGTGTTGATTCGTTTTCCTAAACAACATCTCGAATCACTGAAAATTTGCTGTAGACACCTAATTTTGTCCCTCCCAGATATCACTTTTACTCATTTTAGCTTATCCTATCACGTACCCTCAACCATATAATTATCCCTCCATAAAATGAAAAAAATAACAACCCTTAACAATTTTTATCTTATTTTTTAAATTATCCTAACAAACTTTATCCTGATCACCTACCCTAGCAACCTACCTCACCACCCCATACCCTCACCCCTACCCCCACCTACTTCCCTTTCACGTGATTCCCCATTTTTTCTTTCACAATTATACTACATTCCAAAGAGAGTGGAGCCCAGGTGATATTCCTTTTTCTCTTTATCCTTCCAAATTGATAGGGGCCCCACATATCATGACTCACCTAGATGGAATTGAATTCCATTCCCACACACTCTCTTATAAATATATATAATAGACAATCTCCATATTCAGGGAGGAGAGAAAACTATTTTTTCTTTTCATCATCTTCTCTTCCACACACCATCGTCCACTAACCTCACCATATACGCACACAACAAACATATATACACAACTCACGAAGGTAAGAAAGAGAGGAGAAGGTTGAGAGAGATAGAGAAGAGGCGTGAGATCAGTCCATAGGTGGGTTTTCAAGGCTTCACGTCAGTGTCACCGAGTTTTTCTGGCGAAACTCTCTGCCGGAATTAGTCAGTTTTCTTCAAATTCCAGCACCGCTACGAGAAACCAGGACCAGCAGTTAATTCTTTGCCGAACTTTCCCTATTTGATTCGATTTCCATAAAGTTTTGCAGACGGGTTCGAGGCTTTTGTCGAAATTTCTATTTCGGGTGTTCCAGGTGTACGTGGGTATTGTTTTGATTTTATTCAACTCAAATTTCTGGATTTTCATGGTCGAGTCAGCTGGTATTCGAGATTGAGGTTCGAGTTGGGTTCCTTGTTCGAGGATTTCGATCTCGGATTTCTTTATTATCAACAAAAGTCGGTTATTGAAAGGTCTATTTCTTTAACCCATCTCCCTATTCTTTATTTCAATTATTTGGATTGGTTGTGATTACGTGTGTTGATAGTTTTGAATTTTGTTGGTGTTATGATGTTATAATTATGTGTTTGACGATTTGATTTTGTTGATATGTGGGATGAATCGGAGTAAATTGATAAAAGTAAGCGTTAATTTATTGTGATTCATTGAATATCGTTGATATAATAGTATCATGACAGGTCGAATTGGATAGGTAAAGAGTAGGTTTGGGTAGGCAAAAGTAGGACTTACAATCGTTGAATGATGAAAGTGTTTTTTTGTTGAAATGTGTTGATCTATGTTTTCAGATTGAAATGTATTCATTTGGCTGGGGAATGCCCCGAAGATTGATGTATTTATTCACCGGGGAATGCCCCGACGTATCATGTTGGTGAAGACGAATTGTGAGGAAGGCTCTAGGCGTCGGGTAAAGCACGGGAGCCTAGTTAGTATTACTGTAGGTTAGATAGGATTTATTTTTGCATTTTTCTATTTTGGACTGTATAAATTGGACTGGACACTATACTTTTGATTCTTTTTTGTTTTGTTTGTTTGTTTGACTGTTTTACGTATTTTTTTGTGTGGTTTGTACATTCGTAGTGTCAAAATTAGCCGATACGCTTCATCAAGCGACCGTGGTCGAACCACGGGACCGAGGGGTACCTAACACCTTTCCCTCGGTCAACAGAATTCCTTAGCCAGAATCTCTATTCACAAACTAGTTTTAGAAAAGAGTCAAACCATTTTGAAAAGGATTTTCCCAAGGTGACTTGGCACACCGGATTATGTAAAGTGGCGACTCTGAACAAAAAATGTAAATAATCTTTTTTCGAAACAAATCATTTTCTTTTGTCACTTAACAATAAAAACCCTTTCAAACTTTAAAATATAATCTTTTCTGGTTAAAAAAAAGGGTGTGACAGCTCTGGCGACTCTGCTGGGGACCTGTTTAGAATTCGAGCTTATTTTGGAGTCGTATCGGTTTTGTTTGGCACTATAGATGTATAAAAATTTTGTTGTGTTGTTTTGTGTTATTGTTTTATCATTGTGGAATGTTTTCGTGCTCTTTGTGTACAATATTTATCCTATGTGTTACCGCTTTTATATCTGACATCATGTGTCTACCCCCAGGCCTTCTTTCTACAACAAGTCCGTAGTACACGTGTTGTACACGAACTCTAGTTGAGTCACCCTTATTTTAGGGGGAGCCGTTGGTGTTATGGAGTAGTTGGAAAGCAAAGCAGACACTATCGACCATACGCTCCCCCGAACAGTCTTGTTAGTGAACCCCAACGTAGGTCAGCCTTTAGGTCATGCTTATGTGCATCATATTGAGACTTAGCGGGACCCACATGGTTCTTTGTAAAAGAATCACCTCTAAAGCATCCCTACGTGCTAAATGTTGCATCTTTAAGGGCAACATGGTCATTTGACGGACTGATTTGGGGAAAACATGTGTTAGAAGTAAGGTGCGTAGGCAAGAAATGTTGAAAAAAAATAAAAAAAAGTAAGTCGTAAAGAAAGAAAAAAAGTGTCTTAGTTTATTTTAGAGTTCTTTATGACTTTTGTTCTTCACAATCCAAAAACTCAAAAAAGATTTTTTTTTTTTTGCCTTTTGCATTTATTTTCTCAAAGTACCGTAAATTCAAAAAAAATGAATTTTGTTTACCTTTTCTACTTATTTGTCAAAAAAAAGAAGCACAAAAAGATTTTCATTTTGTTTTTTAATAAGCATTCATAATTCGAAGAAAAAAAACACAAAAAAAAAGATTTTTATATAGTAGTAGATTTTATAAAAGAATATTCA
>NW_025834500.1:0-2455 GCF_002878395.1 Capsicum annuum
AATGGATTTCCATCAAAAGGTACAAACATCATTCTCACATACACACAGCCATGGAGGATTTTCTTCCCCAATTTTCTCTCACCCACATGCACTAACACATACCCACTTCATTTCTCACAGATATACGCACACACTAACACATACATATCCAGACAAAAAAGGAGTTTCCTTGCCTCGGGTTACTGTTCCGGTGACCATTTTGCTGGAATCGATTTTAGTTCATTATCTGCTATACATGCTTCATCGAAATCGTCTTCAGGTCATCATTGTTGACCTGTTCAACCCTCGAAATATCCCCAAATCCCAGTGATGTCCTTAATTTTAGACAAGATCTAGCTAAAATTTGGTCCGTTCCAGTTAGCTTTTGTCTTTGATAGCTCCTCGGAGATCGAACTCGCACGTGTCATTAGTTTTCTACCAAAATTCGGGTCACGATTTTTTTGTGGGCGTTTGATTCTAACGCCGATTGGTTCATATTTGGACTTTGCATTGCTTTTCAAATCCGTTCGGGGGAATTTTTTGACACTGATTAATTTTGATTCGAGTTGGGGTTTTGTCGCTGTTGATGGTTCCTATTCAAACTTATGGATTTGGACTCCTTAAACTCTTATTAACATCATAAATCATCCTCGGAAGGTCCATTTCTTTAACCCGCTTCTTCCCCTTTATTCTTTTATCGAAATGGTTGTGATTATGTGTGATGTGATTATGCTTTGTTGGATTTTTATTGATATTGATGCTATGATCATGACGTTTGGTGATTCGGCTTCGAAGGTTTGAGGAAAGAACTTGATCATGTTTTAATGGATCGATAAAAAAAAAAGTTGAGGGTTGAAATTGAAAAATTGATGAAAAGGATAGATTCGGATAAATTTTGATTTATTGTGTTTGAATGTAAATTTCACCGAATTGGATAGGCAAACGTAGGTTGGGTAGGCAAAGTTTAGAATTTGTGATTTTTTTTGACGATTTAAAATTCTGTTGAATGTTTGAAAATTGGGTGAATGATTTGGTTTTCTCCCATTGGAAAAAATGTATTCATTTGGCCGGAGAATGCCCCTAGGTATTTATATTGATTTATCCGGGAAATGCCCCGAAGAATTTTGTACCCGGAGGACGTTCGTGATCAAGGCCCGAGGTGTCGGGTAGAGAATGAGAGTTTAGTTTAGGATTAGTTTAGAATAGAATAAGATTTATTTTTCGCACTTTTTTTATATTTTAGACTATATAATTGGATTGAACACTAAATTTTGGATTTGTTTTGTTTCGTGTGTTTGATTGATTGTTTTATGTGTTTTTGTGTGGTTTATACATCTGCAATGTCAACTTAGCCGATATACTCTATTAAGCGGCCGTGGTCGAACCACGGGATTGAGGGGTGCCTAACACCTTCCCCTCGGTCAACAGAATTCCTTATCCGGAATCTCTGTTCATAAACCAGTTTAAAAAGTCAAAATGTTTTTGAAAAGGATCTTTCAAAGGTGACTTGGCACACCTGCTTATGTCAAGTGGTGACTCTGAGTTTTGATTGTTAAAAGTCCTTTTTGAAACAAATTTTCATCTTTGTCACTTTAATACTAAAAAACCTTTCAAAACTTAATCTTTCGGATTTAGAAAAGGGGTGTGACATCTCTGGCGACTCTTCTGGGGACTATTTCAGAATTCAAGCGTTTTTTGGAGTCGTATCAGCTTTGTTTGGCATTACGAGTGTATAAGCATTGTTTGTGATTTTTGTTTGTGTTTTCACTTTTGTGCGTTTTTGTGCTCTTTGTTTACAGTATTTATACTATGTGTTGCCATTTTTGTAGCTGACATCATGTGCATAACCAGAGTCATTCTTTCCGCAACAAGTCTCGAAGCGCACGTCGTACGCATGAACTCTAGTTGAGTCACCTTTATTTTAGGGGGGAGCCGTTGGATGTATAGAGTAGGTGGAAAGCAAAGCAACCACTATCGACCATATGCTCCCTCGAACGGCCTTGTTAGTAAACCCCAACATAGGTCAACCTTTAGGTCATGCTTATGTCCATCATATTGAGATCTATCGGGTACCTCTAAAGCATTTCTACGTGCTAAATGTTGCATCTTTGAGGATAACGTGGTCATTTGACAGACTGATATGGGGTAAAGCATGTGTTAGAAGTAAACTGTGAAAAAAAAAGTCCAAAAAAGAGTTTTGTAGTTTTTAATGTTCTTTATGGCTTATATTTTTCACAATTCAAAATTTTCAAAAAAGATTTTTTTTACAGGAGCTTTTAAATAAAAAAAATGGTAGAAGTTTTGTACATTTCATATAATGAAAATAGCAAAAAAAAAAAAAACCTTTTATTCCTTTACCACGCATTCATAATTCGAAAATTTCAAAAAAAGAGATTTTTCCTTCGTAGTTGTTGGTGTCATTTTAGCTAAAGTGTCTAATTAAAAACCCAAAAAGATTTTATTCATTTGTCTTTGG
>NW_025834501.1:0-2266 GCF_002878395.1 Capsicum annuum
CCTAGTATATGCTGAGCTCAGAAAGCAAGTGGTAGAGTTTAAGAGGGTCGACAATAGGATGATATCAATTAAACTAGTTATTGGAGAGTCTTCTTGGAATATTATTAGTGCATATGCCCCGCATATAGGCTTGGATGAGGATGAGAAGAAAAAGGTTTTGGGAGGCTTTGGACGAGATGGTGAGAGATGTCCCTAGTAATGATAAGACTTTTATAGGAGGGGATTTCAATGGGCACATAGGGTCTTCTTCAAGGGGTTATGATGATGTGCATAAAGGCTATGGGTTTGGTATATGGAATGACGAAGGAGTGGCACTTTTGAATTTTGCTCGGGCATTTGGATTGGTGTTAGGTAGTTAATTCAAACTTTCCCAAGAAGGAGGTTCACTTGGTACCTTCCGTAATTCGATAGCCAAGACCCAGATTGACTTTTTGCTCCCCGGGAAAGGATATAGAAGTATTTGTAAAGACTGTAACATCTTATCGGATGAGAATCTTTCGACCCAATATTGGCTTTTGGTGATGGACTTGGAGATCATAAAGGAACGGAGAAAGAGAGGTATGGAGGATCATCTAAGTATCAGATAGGGCAATCTGACTTTGGCTAGTGCACCGGATATAAGGGATAAGTTGATGAAGGGGAAGGCTTGGGAGAGTGGAGGGGATGCTGATAGTATATGGGATAAGCTTGCCAGTTGTATCAGGGAGGCAACTAGAGAGGTGTTGGGTGTCTCGAGAGGCCTCTCGAGCAAACACCAAGGGAGCTGGTGGTGGAATGAAGAGGTGAAGAAGAAGGTGGAGGCTAAGAAGAAAGCATATGCAAAGTTTGCCGAGAGTAAGGATGAAGAGGATAAATGGAAAAATTGGGAGTATAAGATTGCTAGGAGAAAGGTGAAGTTAGCGGTCCCGATGGCTAAGGATGCTGCTTTCGAGAGTTTATACACAATGTTAGATAGTAAAGTTCGGGAAAAAAAGTTGTATAGGCTACCTAAGGTTAGGGACAGAAAGGCTCCGGACCTTGATCAAGTGAAGTGTATTAAGGATGTGGGCAACAAAGTTTTGGTGGAGAAGGGTCGTATTAGAAAGAGATGACAGTCTTACTTCCATGAGCTCCTGAATAAAAGAAGGGATACTAGCATTGTGTTAAGGGATTTGGAGCATTCCAAAAGGTTTTGCAATTATGGTTATTGTCGGTGCATTAAGTTTGAGAAGGTTAAGGAGGCTATTCATTGGATGTGTAGAGGTAGAGCGATGGGGCTAGATGAGATTCCCATGGATTTTTGAAGTGCACAGGAGGGGCAGGTATAGAGTGGTTGACTCAGTTGTTTAACATAATTTTCAAGACGGCAAGGATGCCTGAAGCTTGGAGGTGGATTAGATGATTCCATTGTATAAGAGTAAGGGTGGCATTTAGGATTGCAATAATTATAGGGGTATCAAGCTATTGAGTCATACTATGAAGGTTTGGGGGAGGGTGATAGAGTTGAGGTTGCAGAGGAACGTTACTATTTCTGAAAATCAATTTGTATTTATGTCAATACGCTCAACTAATAAATCCATCCATCTCGCTTGGAGACTGATGGACTAGTATAGGGAAAGAATGAAGGATTTGCACATAGTGTCTATAGACTTAGAGAAAACTTATGATAGAGTTCCTAGGGAGGTTCTTTTGAGGTGTTTAGAGGCTAAAGGTGTACCTATGGTGTATGTTAGGGCGATTAAGGAAATGTACAATGGATCGACGACTCGGGTTAGGACTAGGAGAGGGTACTTGGAGCACTTTCCTATTTTGATGGGGTTACACCAAGGATTGACGCTTAGTTCGTTCCTTTTTACCTTAGTAATGGATGTTTTGACGTGGCAAATTCAAGGTGAGGTGCCTTACCATTTGCTTTTTTTGAATGATATGGTCTTGATTGATGAGGTATGTAGTGGAGTAAATACTAAATTACAGGTTCGGAGGCAAACCCTTAAGTCTAATGTATTTAGGTTGAGTAGGTCCAAGACGATATATATGGAGTATAAGTATAGTGAGGTGTAGCATGAGTCCAATATGGTTGTTAAGCTTGATACTCATTCTATCAATAAGAGATATAGTTTCAAGTATATAGAGTCTATGATTTAGGAGAATGGAGAGTTTGACGAAGATGTCACTTATAGAATAGGGTAGGGTGGATGAAATAGAAGCTCGCCTCCAAAATCTTGTGTGTCAAAAAGGTTCCTCCTAAACTTAAAGGAAAATTTTATAGAGTGGTAGTTAGACTGAT
>NW_025834502.1:0-1012 GCF_002878395.1 Capsicum annuum
TGTTTTTTTTTTCTCTGGGAAACTTGACATTTGAGCTTGAGTTTATAGCTACATCAGCTCGGCTACTCCTTATAATGTCTTAAAACTGCTGAAGTATTACATGAGGATCGGTTGAAAATGATAATCGGTGAATGCTAATGCAGGCAAAAGAAATTGTGTGGTGAAGAAGACTGTAAACGATGTGGCGATTCAGACATGGATCAACCTTGCTTAGGTTAGTAATACAATTCCTTATTGTTTTCTGATGCTAGTTTTTAGACAGATTGATGAATACAAAATTCCCCTTACAGGCAAGACTGATTGTTCAATTTGCCATTCTAGCAAAGGTGTTCTTTGCCGAGGTTGTCTTAAGAACCGATATGGTGAAGGTGAGACAATATCTATGTTTTTTTTATACTGAAGGTACTATGAAGTCATATGGTCTTGATCTTAAAGTCACCACTTAAATGGATTTGCAGTGGCTCATTGGCTCTAGGACACTTTAACAGACTACTGTTCTGTTTGATATAAGCCTATGATTTGGAAACTGTGAAATTGATTTTTGCTTTCTCATTTATGAATGTCGATTAGTACTAAGTATGTGCAAATTGTGCTAGAAATGGAGGACGTGAGAGACAATAAAGAATGGATATGTCCTCATTGTACTGAACAAAAAGGCATCAATCCATATTGGATATGTAACAGGTAAGAAGTGGTTATATAGAACAGGACTAGATGCTTGTGTAGTTAAGTTCTTTTGATACTGACGATTTCACTTGTTTTTTTCTTGTTCATGGATTGATTTCTTGCTCGTGTTTATTCCTTTTTTCTAGCTCATTGTGCCTAAAGAAGCGAAAGATGGCTCCAACTGGGATTGCCATATTCAGAGGTTTGTATGTTTGTCACTAGTTACTTGAGGTTTTGTTTTGCTCATATCTGTTGTTATGTAGTCTGTGCACTGAGATTTTTCTAATTTCTTGTCTCTTTGTTTTCCTTTTGCTCTCCTTGTTGAATCTTGGACAAAACAGCTAGA
>NW_025834503.1:0-1888 GCF_002878395.1 Capsicum annuum
TTGAAATTGGAGCGCTCTTCTTATTACATCAACATATGACTTTTGAGAACTCTAAGAAGTCTTCAACCTTTTATGAATCAACTAAACCTTTTCCATGGCTTCAAGAATATAATTCAGCTCAATCAAAGCCGCTTCACCAACCTTAAACTATTCTATAGGTGATAGACGCCTATACCCATACAGTGCTTTAAATTGAGCAATATAAATACTAGCATGATAAGTATTATTATAAGCAAACTGAATCAATGATAAATGATCATCCTAACTCTCTTTGAAGTCTAAAACATATGCTCTCAACATGTCTTCTAATGTTTGGATTGTGTGCTCGGACTGACCATCAGACTATGGGTGAAATGCAGTACTAAGCTTAATCTTTGTACCAAGGCCCTTCTAAAATAATTGCCAAAATTGCAAAATAAACTGTGTACCTCTGTCCAAAATAATGGATAAGGGTATCCCATGAAGCCTTACTAACTCCTCAATATGTATTCTGGCATAATCCTTCATTGTGTCTAAAGTCTTGACCGATAGGAAATAGGCTGACTTAATCATCTTGTCTACTATGATCCAAATCGAGTAATTTTGATATCTCATACAAGGTAAACTTTTGATGAAATCCATATTCAATACTTCCCACTTCCAAATGAGGATATTAGTCTCTTGCAAAGAACCACCCGATCTTTAGTGTTCAAATTTAACTTGCTAATAATTGGGACACTTTCCTATGAACTTAGCTATGTCCCTTTCAATACCATTCTACCAATAAATTTTTCGCAAGTCGTGTACATCTTATTAGAACACATATGAATGGAATACCTCATACCATGAGCCTCAATTAGTATCCTTTCTCTTAACCTGTCTACACTTGAAACACAAAGTGTACCTTGATAGCGAAGTACATCATCTTCCACTTGGGAAAAACCTCAATAATCTATTATTGGACTATTTCTAATGTTTGGTTAAGAATGGGATCATTCCACTGTTTCTCTTTCACTTCTACTACTAAGGATAATTCTGAACCATTATCAACTACCATTCCACCATCATTAGTGTCGAGCTTACGAACTCTTAAATAGGCTAATCTATACACCTCTTTGTCCAATTCTCATCCTTCCTCCTTTACATGGGCCACACTACCTATGCACAACCTACTCAATGTATCATCCACCATTGGCCTTACCTAGATGATAAAGAACAATTATGTCATAATCTTTCAGCAATGCCAACCACTTTTTTTGAGAAAGATTCAACTCCTGCTGAGTAAATACATACTGAAGACTCTTATAGTCAGTGAAAACATCATGATACACACTATAGAGGTAGTGTCTCCTAATTTTCAAAGCAAAAACCATAGCAACTAACTACAAATCGTGAGTTTGGTAATTCTTTTCATGAACTTTGAGTTGCCTGGATGCATAGGCTATCACTTCACTATTCTGCATTAACACACAACCTAACCCAACTCTGGAAGAATTACAATACACTACAAACCTTTCTAACCCTTCTGGCAAAGCTAATACTAGAGCCGAAGTCAATCTACCCTTCAACTCTAAGAAACTCTTCTTACACTTATTCAACCATATAAAATTCACCCTCTATTGGATCAGCTTAGTCAATGGTGCAGTTATAGAGGTGAACTCTTTGACAAATCTTCTTTAGTACCCATCCAAACCCTAAAATCTGCTAATATCAAATGGAGTAATGGGCCTAGGCCAGTGCTTTAGTGCATCAGTATTTTGAAGATATATATGAATACCAGTCCATGAAATAACATGCCCCAAGAATGTAATAGATTCCAACTAAAACTCATATTTAACCAACTTTGCATACAATTGACGGTACTTAAGGGTCTGTAGCACTATTCTCAAATAGTCTTCATGGTCTTCCA
>NW_025834504.1:0-1096 GCF_002878395.1 Capsicum annuum
CATTTTTTACCTTGACTTTTAGTATTGTCAGAATTTTAGACTATCTAGAGCACTTATGTTGGACTTAGCATGGTTTCATCCTTAGTTGGTAAGACACCCTAGAGTAGATCATTCAGTGGTGAGTATTTGTGCTTCGGAGTCCCACTGTAAGTTTTGAGGGCCATCCGGACCGGTTATAGCAGTGGTAGTAAGTCGTACACACTGGTCATCATTATTTTTATGCCTAGGAAGCACCTTATGGGCTTATCCCTGTGATCACCATTATGGACTTTGGTGGAACAACTTTAGTTAATCAAGTCTGGTGTAATGAGACTACGCAGACATGAGTCAAATGAATTTCTGCGTGGTTCAAAGAAAATAAAAGGTTTGGAAAGGCAAGAAAAGGTTGTGTATGAACATTGGAGTTGGTTTCATGATCTATGCCTTGGATTGCCTTTGACGTGATGAGTTTTTTCTTGGTTTTGCTGGTATCAACATGATATTGGTGTGTTGTGGTTAGGATTTATTACATCAGCCTTCTTGGGTTCACTTAGGAGTTAGTTGGTTGTTGAGGTTGAGTTTTGGTAGTTTGAGAAATGAAGAAAGAAAGTTTGATTGAAAAATTGATACTTATGGAAAAAATCCTCGGAAATGTTGTCTCTCTACAGAGGTGATTTAGGGAGTCGTGCTTAGAGCGTGTGGTCCTATTACCACATCCCTTCAAGCTTTTGTGCTCCTTAAATGCATTGACTTTCGCAAATGAAAGTCCTTTTAGTAGTGGATATTGTAATAACCTCTAGGTTATTTCTTTGATTTACATATGTTTTCAATATTTTAAGCCTCCCTGCAGCTACCACAGGTAATTTATGACTTTTCAAAACTGTCGGCTTGGTTAGCAGACAGTTCATTTGGGTTTTAGGCTTATTTCCCTATTTTAGAGCTTTTGATGTTAAGGAATTGGTCTCAGACAAAAACTCTTTGTAAAAGACCTCAGATGAGAATTATAACAACGACATCAACTTTAAAACGTTGGTTTTAGGCTAGAGGGACCCTTTATTCAGGACTCGATACCTCCAGACTTGTTTTGGGATATTGGGTGGATTCTATGAAAATGGAA
>NW_025834505.1:0-5627 GCF_002878395.1 Capsicum annuum
AGTCCTTAAATACGATATAAATCACTTAAAAGGGTCATTCTACGCTTATCAATACATTTTGGAGTACAAAGTTTAGGGTTTCGAGATTAAGGCTCATCACTCTTACTTTCAGCAAGAAATTTACCACCAAAAAGGCATGTTAAACACTCCTTTACTTTTAAGTATTATTATATTTTTTAAATTTACTTTGTAATTATATGTTTTGATGATTATTTGAAACTAGGATTGAGGAGATTTTGTTGTGAAAAGCTTATATTGGTTTCCTCTTGTTTTAATGGTTATTCCATGTGTAAATGGTGGGTTTTGAAACTGCAATGTGTGACATAGAAATGGTGGAATTTATAATATGGTTTCATAATGTGTATGGGTTTTGTATGGTAACGATATAAATCTCAACCCATTTCATAATTTGATTTTAAATTGGGATTTTATAGTGTTTAAATCGCCTATTGAATTATTGCACAACATAACATAATAAAAGGTTTAAATAGCTCTGACAAGGCCCTTCGTGGCTATGGTTATAGATTTTAAAATGGAATTTGGTATTAAGAATGTTTTATGGAAAATGGTATGGCATAATATGAACGACTTTCAAGTCTCGGTGTGACGATACCAATATAGGAATTTGATAATGAAAGACTCCACTACCAAGGGATTGAAAATGTTTTAATTGGGCGTTAATGAGAATTATATAGCTTTACCAAGAATGTATACATCCTCATTACCAATGCTTGAAATATGTGTTTTACCAATATAGGAATTTCATACATTTATTAGATGATGAATGGTATCCTTAATACAAGGATAATATGGAGGTTGTTCACTATTTGTCACTTTAGCCTATCCTCAATACTTGTGGCAAACTTAAACTGAGGCCCCGCCATTTTGAGGGATCGATCCCATATAGCCCGTGCATTATTAGAGGTCGATGAATAGCTACATAATTCATGATTAAATTTTAATGGTCATATCTTTAGGTTCCTCGTCCCCTGCCACTTACTTAATGATTAGTACAGATGATGATTATGTATTTAGTGACTGATGTTGGTAAAATAAAGTTTTATCCCTTTTCTTGGGTTTCATGCCAGTACTCATCATATTGACATCCCTAGATGCTATATTTTTTCATGTTGTAGGATCAAAGACCTTTTCTCAAGATTCTGTACAGCACTAAGACGATCATTTCTTCTCTTTGACAATTGGTGAGCCCTCCATTATCCAAAAGGTGTCGTTACTTTTTATTTATGTTTCAGTTTTTGGTACTTTTGGTTTTTATGGCATAGTCGGGGTTATGTCCCGACTTAGTTGGAGACTTAAGGTTAGAGTCTTTATAGGCAGTATTGGATAACAATTTGTAGATTTGATTTTTATCCTAGAATTTCATTTTATTGGTTTATTTAACTTTACACTTAATGGGTTAGCTTTCACAAATTCATTATTATTCTATGGTTATGATTTAGGGATAAGGAGTCATCTCAGGACTTTATTTCTTTGGGATGGCCGTAATGGCCAAGGCCTCAATTTGGGTCTTGACAAGCTTGGTATCAAAGCACAGTTCATAGTTTGGGTCTTGACAAGTTTGGTATCAGAGTATAGTTCAGGATCACTAGTTGTCTAAAATTTTGCATAAAGTAGAGTCCATATTATTGGTGTGTGACGTGCCACACTTATAAGAGGAACGCTAAAAGGTATTTAGGTATGTTTTCTTCTTTGTTTTCTAATTCTTGCTAGAAGGTTTAGTTACAATATATTCTTCTAACTTCTAATTTCCCATATTTTAGTTCATGACTAATCGAAGATCTTATGGCCACAAAACTTCAATTGGATCCTCCATTCTAAATTGGGAAAATGTTGAGATAGTACGACCTACTCATGTTATGTATACTCAGTATGGGCCTCTTCCTTCATATTTTGTAGCATCTCCTAGGTCCCCCAACCCTAATTAGTCCTCCCCAGCCCTATAGGATTGGTACAAACCATACCAATCATCAAGGAGAAATATCTAATGTCGAGTTCAGGTAGACCTTCTATATGATAGTTCAGATTATATCATCTAAGCCTCAGCAATAACGTAATGTTGGTTACAGCAATGGTTCTTATAATGCTACTCGGGTTGGCTATTTAATCAAACTAATACCTACCTATATAGGGTCTAAATATAAGGAAGGCCCCCAAGAGTTCGTTGACAAAATAGAGAAGATTTTTAGTGTGATGCATGCTAGTGACACTGATAGGTATAGTTTGTGACCTATCAGCTGAAAGGGGTGGATTATCAATGGTATGATTAGTTTGAGGCAATTGGGTGTGAAGATGTTGAGCTGGATATTTGGGAGAAATTTTCAAATACCTTCCCTGATCATTTCTTCCCACGGGAATTGAGAGAGGTAATGGATGAAGAATTTGTGAATTTTAGACATGACAAGATGAGTGTGAAGGAGTATGCTACAAATTTGACTTTGTTTTCTCATTGATCTTAAAAGTTAGTGTCTCACATGAGCTCTAGGATATGGAAGTTTGCTTCAGGTCTTTCTCACAACTTGGTACTGTAGCGTAAGACTGCTATATTGAATAATGACATGAATATATGAAGGTTAGTAATTTATATACAACATATGGAGGATGAGAAAAAGAAGAAGGAAAAGACAGACTAGAGGTAGAGTAAAAATACTAAGTATGAAGAGCAGGATTCTAGATAGCAAAATAGTGGTAAAAGGGGTAGGCAATAGATCAACAGGAAACCCTTAAGCCTTAAGGTGATTATGGATTCTAGAGTAATGGTGGCCCTAGGGTGCAGGTTCCCAAATCATAAGCCAACGTTGCTAAGTAGACCCTATCATCCCCTCCTTGTATTATTTATAGGAAGCCTCACCATGGGTATTACTATGTAGAAAGGATCATGTGCTTTAATTATCTCTAGCCAGGGTATATGCAGTGAGATGGTCCCATAGCTAGGGATGCACCTAGGGCTAATAAGACACCAATTGCATCTTTTTTGGCTTGTACTGCAAAAGGTTCTACTTCATGGATAGGGAATGATCTTAATATCTTATATGTACTTTATACCTATCATAATTTTGAGGCATCTCCAAATGTTATCATAGGTATGTTATAGCTTTCCTCCCACTGATATTTATGTATTATTTGATCCCAATTTCACCCTCTCTTATGTGACTCCTTATGTGGTCGTACACTTTTTTTTTTGTCTAAAAAATATTTCTAGTTCCTTCTCACACCCTGGTAGATGAGTCAATTAATAATAGAAAAATCTATAAGGGTTGTATTATGTCCATCTTTTATCAAAGATAGTGGTATAGTTGGTAGATCTTGAAATGGTAGATTTCTATGTAATCTTAGGGATGGCTTCACTCATGCTATCCTACCTTGGATGTAAAACCTTAAAGGTCATATTTAATTTTTTGAATGAGCTGATGATAGAATGGGAGAGGAGTTCACTAGTACCTAAGTTAAACTTCAGTTCTTATCTTAAAGCTTAAAAAATTAAATATAGGGGGTGTTTGAATCATTTTGTTGGGTAAAAGGTTCTCTCTTAAAGCTCCTCCTTGAAGTTTGTTCCTGTGGTTAATGAGTTTCCTAAAGTCTTTTTCCATGATCTTTCTAGAATACCTTTTGATAAAAAAAAACAGACTTTGGGATCTATCTTCTTCTCTATACTCATCCCACCCCAGTTCCCCATATAGAGTGGGTCCTACAGAGCTAAAAGTGTTAAAGGAATAGTTAAAAAAACTTCTTGATAATGGTTTTATCCACTTTAGGGTTTCTCCTTAGGGTGCTTATGTACTTTTTGTGTAGAAGAAAGATGGGTCTCTTTATATGTATGTAGACTACTGCCAACTAAATAAAGTCACCATGAAAAATTAAGTGCGCTTTTCCAAGGATTGATGATCTCTTTGATTAACTTTAGGGTGCTATGTATTTCTCAAAAATAGACTTCTGTTCGGGCTACCATCTGTTAAAGATTCAGGAAGCTGATATTCCCAAGACTACCTTTCAGAACCATTATGACCATTATGAATTCTTGGTCATGTATTTTGGTTTGATAAATATTCTCGCTACTTTCATTGACCTTCTAAATAAGGTATTTAGACGTTTTATAGATTTGTTCGTTATAGTATTTATCGATGATATCTTGGTGTACACTAAAAGTAAGGAGGATCATTTCAATCACCTCCAAATTGTGTTGCAGACCATTAAAGATCAGAGTTGTATGCATAATTTCCTAAATATGAATTCTTGTTGAGCATTGTAACTTTTCTTGGCCATGTTGTCTCTAGTGAAGAGATTAATGCTAATCCACAAAAGCTAGCTACAGTAAATAAATGGCCTAGACGGTAAGGAAATGGCCTAGATCCAGGATTCCAACCAACATTAGGAGCTTCTTGAGCCTGGCAACTTATTATAGGAGGTTTGTAGAGAGCTTCTTATCTATTGATGCTTCACTTATAGATTGACTCAAAAGAAGGTAAAGTTTTTATCGGCTAATGCTTGTAAGGACAACTTTGTGAAACTAAATGATTGTTTGATCACTGCCACTGCCTTGATACTTTCAAAAGGATAGAGGGGCTTATGGTGTATTATAACACATCCATGGTCGTACTTGGATATGTACTAATGCAGCAAGGAAAGGTTGTAGCTTATACTTTCAAATAACTAAAGGTGAAAAAGAGGAATTACCCAACTCGTGATCAAAAGTTATAGAATATGGTTTTTGAATTGAAAAATTGGTGTCACTATTTGTATGGAGTTAATATGGACATCTATTTGGACCATAAGAGTTTACAGTATGTGTTGACAAAGAAAGAATTAAACCTCAGACAGATAAGGTAGCTTGAATCTCTAAAGGATTACAACATAAGTCACACTACCACCTAAGTAAACCTAATATTATTGGTGATGCTCTTAAAAATGGTATCCATGGAGAGTTTGTCTCATGTTTAGGAGAAGAAGAGAGGTTTGGTGAAAGACATTCACTGATTGGCTAACATGGGAGTCTAATATTTGGACTCCAAGAACATGGCAGTGGTTGTTCAAGAAGTGGCCAAATGATCTCTTAAGGATGAAATTAAGGAGAAATTATTCCATGATCCTATACTTATGCAATTAAAAATGATGTGGTTTATAAAAAAATAGTTTTTTTTAAAATTGGGGGAGATGGTATTCTTAAGTATCAAGGGAGATTATTCATTCCCGTGGTAGATAGGCTACGAGAGAGGATTTTTATTAAGGCTCAAGTGTCTAGGTATATTATTTATCCTAGTTTTATCAAGATGTGTCTTGATTTGCAGGAGATATACTAGTGGAATAACATGAAAAGAGATATAGTGATTTTTATTTCAAGCTTATGAATTGTTAGCAAGTCAAGGTTGAGCATTTGAAAGTGGGTGACACATCCTAAATGATAGCTTTACCCATGTGAATGTATGACATGAATAAAATGGATTATTTTTCCAGACTTCTGTGGTCCCAAAATTAGAATAATTCAATCTGGGTCATTGTTTATAAAATGACTAAGTTCGCTCATTTTCTGACTGCGAGGAATAAGAAGTTGGAGAGGATTATGTGAAGTTGTTTATTTAGGAGATAGTCTGGTTGCATGGTCCCTGATGTCT
>NW_025834506.1:0-2852 GCF_002878395.1 Capsicum annuum
TATCATCCCTCAACTTAGGAACTGGAGCACTAGCTGAAGAAGGAGATGGAACTGATGACTTAGGACAAAACTAAGAACAATTTCTTCCCTCTGACTTAGGCTGACTAAAATTAAAGCTACCTTTTCTAGGTCTCTTATTTTGTTTTTCCCTTTGCTTAATCTTCTGCTCCTCTAGCTGCTGAGCATGAGTTAAAGCCTGGCTAAAGTCATGTCACTATTCAGCATGGTGGATCTGCACTCATTTACCACGCTATCATTCACCTCTAACACAAACTTACTCATCTTATCCCTGCTATCTGCAACCACATGAGGGGCATATCTGGCTAATTGAGTAAACTTAAGAAAATACTCTTTCACCGTCATGTTGCCCTACCTGAGGTAGATGAATTCTAACACCTTTGCTTCTCTAAGCTCCTGGGGAAAGAATCTGTCTAAGAATGCAGTGACAAATTCCTCCCACTCTATAGGCCCTGAATTATCTGACCTTTCTGACTTCTACTGTTTGAACCAAGAATAAGCCACTTTCTGCAACTGATATAAAACTAGCTCAGCACTCTCAACAGTATTAACCCCCATGATGTCAGTCACTTTCTGAACCTGATCGATGAATTCCTGAGGGTCCTCGTCTGACTTAGACCCGAGAAAAGATGGAGGATTAATGCAGGTGAAGTCCCAAATCCTAGTTGCGGCTGAATTGGCCACTGGGTTGGCTGGAACGACAACTGGTCATTCATTTTGAGCAGTGACTGACTGAGCAAGAGTAGTAAATGCGACCCAAAACTCCGCATGAGCAACATGTTCGCCCAAAGGTTCTTCAGACTGAGAGGCTGACTAATTCCCATTTCTTCTTTTGGGAGGCATGCTCTATAGAAGAAAGAAGAAACAGATTAGATTGAGAGATTGACTTGAGATTATGCTCACTAGCATGACATAAATACTAAAAGATGGAAAACTGTTCCTAAAATATCTTATAGCCTCCTACACATAAATATGGCAAGTAGTACACCCATGTACAAGACTCTACTAGATGCAGCTTTCAGACTTTCTAGAACACTACTGAACCTTATGCTCTGATACAAGTTTGTAACATCCTGAATTCGGTACCCAAAATGCTACATAATAGGATACTACATAATATACTACATAATATACTGAATAAATGCAAAAATAAAGGTTGTAAGGCCATAAGGTTCACACTGAATCATAAATGAAATAATAATATCTGAATAGTGTGGTATACCGATACCAAAACAAAACTGAAAACAACTGAAGTCTGAATTAAATTTAAAAGTCTCTAAGTACTGTCTAAATATGGAGTTAAAGGAGAATGTCTCCAACTAAATCTGTCGAGCAAAACTAAGCTAAAATAAATAATAACATAAAGTAATGATAATATCCTCGAAAGATTAGGACTCATAGCTAACTATGACTGTGAAAACTGGGATGCTAATGATGCTTTGAAGCTCGTGCTTCTGAACCTATGGTATAAGTCACCATAGAAAAAATGCATCAGTACTTTGAATAGACTGGTACGCATGTGAGGTAGGCTAAATGCATAGGGTTCATATGCATGAACAATACTAACTGGCTGACTAATATAAATGTGAGAATACATGCATAAATATATAATAACTGTTAGTGAGATCATGAAATCTTAATTAATGAGTCTAAGTAATGATGACATGAGTTTATTGATATATCTAATAACATGAGTGACAGTATCTGATAGTCCTGAACCTGATGGAACTAGCTAAGTTTCATACTATATTTGAGTTGACTGTATCTGATAGTCCTGAAATCTGAAAAACTATCTGAGTTATTTTATTGAGACTGATTCTGAAACTGTGGGAAGTAGTTATCTAACCGATATGCCCCATATAATGCATTATAGCTGAATTGGGGTCCAATCTATAACCCCAATTAGAAGGGTGTCAATACCGCGCCACTGGTAAGGACAAGCTATGGGTGACCCTTATTTGATAGTTCCCCTAAAAGAGAATGGTGGGACCCTCATCTGACAATGTTTATCCACCTCATTAACCCTCATCGGACAGTGTTGATGTCTCAACCTATGCTAGCTACATAGGTCTAAAATACAAGGATGACTTCTAAGAATTACTTCCTCATCTGATAGTGTGTGTTCCCATCCTTGGGTTCACTCGGTTCTAATTCCTACTCCCATCTGAATAGATTCTGAACATGATTAACTGAACTAAGTTACTGAGTTTACTGAATTTTGTTGACTGATGGAATACTACTGAATCTTGTTTGTCTGACTGAGTTCATGAGATTACTGAGATTTCCTGAGTTGTGAGACTGACTGAAGTCTACTGAACATGGATTGATTGAGAATATCGTGGAAACATGATATGGTTCTAGGCACACAACTATATTGTTCGGGTACAAGTACCCCCAGGACTTAATAGAAGTAAACTAACATAATTTGACACTCTTGAACACATGACTAGAATCCACAATTCATCATATAATAGTTGGGGAATATTTCATGAGGCACTTGACTGCCTTAAGTTAATACATAGGCAAAAGAGCACATAATCATGGCTTGTTTACATACTTCTAGTATCATGAAAATTTCATCAAGCAAGCATAATTCATAATCAATAATATGTAAGTCGTGTTAAACGTGAATAGATTTCATGCATTCAACATTTAAAACACAATTGAGTCATTATACATGATTTCCACTACACTAGGCATTTTATCAAATACCTTGCCGACTCCATTTAAGGCATAGGTATGATCATAAATCAAATACATTATAATTCCACAATTTAACTTCATTGTATAGATTTCAACCCTAAACTAACATGGTTTCATGAAAACATTATAAA
>NW_025834507.1:0-1283 GCF_002878395.1 Capsicum annuum
GATTTTATTCTTTAAATAGAACCCACACCCTAAATCCCCAAATTCACCCTTATTTTACCCCACAACCGTGCAAAATAGTGCTCTCACTATACTCTTTAAATTTCAAGATTTTTCTTTACTTATTAATCCCAAGAATTTTTCCCCCTTTTCCCAAATCTTCCATCTTCAAGGTAAGTTTTTATTTCTTATTCCTTGGTTGTTGTGACTTTATGTTAGAGTTGTTAATTGATTTCTTGGGGATTATGGATTTAATTATTGCCATAGCTTTGTAAAAATAAGGTTTTGAAAATCTTGAAAAGACAGACACCATGGTTATAATGAACACCATTATTGTAGTATTTTGAGCTTTCTACATGTGATTGAATCGTTCATAACAAACATAGTAGTTGTGTAGCCATTACTTCACATCTTACCTTATTGAACATGGTGTGTTAAAATTGTTTGAAAGTGCTGGTGTTTTGTATATCTTGGTATGGTTAATGTTGTAGGGTATGACTTTGTTCAACAATAGTTTAATTAAAATAAAATTGGTGGAATTGGTGGTGTGAAGGGGTTAATTTTGTGCAACAATTGTGTGTTATGCCATGTGCAAGTTTGAATTGTAATTTGTTGTGGAATGTGAGGGGTTTATAGAAAGAAATTGTGAATCGAAAAAGAAAAAGAAATCCATCATGTGAGTTGCAAATGTGCTAATAATGATGTGAATAATGTTGGTACCCAAGGTCAAAGTGTATGTCGGTGAAGTCTGAGTACCCAATGACACCACTTAATTGGTTTATGCTAACAAATTAAGTGTGGGGTGGTGATTTTACCACTCTTTTATTAACTGAAGTTAGTTTTGTTATGTGTGGCTAACATGAATATATGATGAACTCAGGTAATATGGCTTCCAAAGGACGCACAGGTAAAGAAATAGCATCCACATCTCAGAAGGGAAAAAAGGGCACAAAAGAATAGTTTTGCCTCATCCTTCCTTCAAGGGCCTCAACGCACTTTTGGCCTTAAATGGGTCAAATAAGAGGGTCAAGAGTGGTACAAGGACAATAAAGTAACTAGATACTTGCCACTCGAGCTCATTCAAAGAGAGATTTTGGCGAGGCACTACCCTCGTATTTTGGCCAGGATCACTAAACTAAAGCTTGACTTCATTTTTCAATACATGGGTGAGTGCAATCTGGATTGGATTTGGGAATTTTATGCAAATTGTTTCCCAAATACCACTGAGAATAAGGTGAAAATTCGAGTTCAGATCCTACATCTGAGGGCCGAGCTTTTTAACTCTC
>NW_025834508.1:0-3772 GCF_002878395.1 Capsicum annuum
TATTTAGGTTATAGTGTACTCTTATGTTCACAAAAATGGCCTAAGGTTATTTCACCAATTATGCAATGATTACAATTAGCCTTGAAAGACTAACCGAGCAAGTTCTAGGTGACACAAGCAAGCATGAGAGTAAAAAAATTTCACTCACCACACACATCATATGCAAACTTCTCAAGGAGTCTCAATTGCACTTCCTATTAGAGACAAAAGGAGGTATTCACCATATATTACAAGCTACTTATTTTGGAGTCACCAAAAGAGGGAAACTGTATTGATAAACATGTGGAAGGTTTGACACAGAGGCGCGATCGTGACCTGAATGGTGCGATCAAGGTAACGGAGGCTATCTGGTCCTCTATTTTGCCCTAATATTTGCTTCCAACCTATCCAAAGCACCTAAAAAGCATGAAAATTATGTGAATTATTCCAAAACACACAAAGATACAAATATGAAAATGATGGTTTGCTTCCCTTCAAGCGCTTGATTTAATATCACGGCACGACACCTCTTTAACGAATATTCATATCTCCACTTAGAGGTTTTAAATATTATGCCTAATTTTCAATCAATGCATATTTGAGGTACATTGTGAAAATGCAACGGCATAAAGAAATATGTTCTATCATGCCACTTCAAAGACCTGAACCTTTTAACTAATTTTGCATCAAGTTTTTGTGTTGGGTAATAGTGGGAATAGGCCACTAGTTGAACATGAAAAATTAATATCATTGTCCTTCAAGAGTGGGGTTTCCTTTTACCCTTTAGGAGTGACGATCTCCAAAATATAGGGATTTTTCTTCTCTCTCTAAAATTCATCATTCACTTAGGTGGTTTGCTTTTCATCATATTCACCAAGTATTATGTTGAAAATTAGTTTGAGTGAGGATTTTTCCTTAAGTTCGGAGTCTCATCCCTATTGGCATCCTCACCTCAAAATGGACTACAGTCTTCATAAGAAATTTTCTTTGATTCTTATTTTAAATCTGGCACCATTTTCTTTGTTCTGGCATCTTTAACCATATTGACCTTGGTTGGTTGGGAAATCACCAAAGATTCTGCAATGTCAAGCTTATTTAGATGCATGGGCATGGTTGTATTATTTGAATGAGTGACCTCTATTTCCATGTCTTCCACTTTCTTGATTTCCTCGTTGCATGCCCCTACGGCTTGATGCATATGGTGTAAGTTAGCCCCCTTTGATTCTACCCGGTCCAAGATAAGTTGGAGTGTTGCTTTAACACCATTATTTTCAGTGCTTTGTTCTTGGATTGAGTTTAACTCATCATTGAATTTATGTATGACATGCACATTATCCTCTGTAGATTCCACCCGATCCAAGATGAGTTTGAGCATTGCTATAGTAAAAATATTTTTTACGCTTTGTTCTTTCCTTTTTATCTCATAAGACCCGTCAAAATCAGAAGTAGAACTAGCATCCGAGTTAGTATAATGGGGGTTGGGGTATTTGGACAATCACTTTAATAAACTTCATAACCACCACTGAGAGAACAACCATACTCCTTATAAGATCTAGATGGTGTACATATCTCTCTCCGGGGAGTATATCTATAATCTTTCCAAAAGTAGGGTCCATTACAACATAGGCATGGATTGTCATGATAGGATTTCCAACCACAGAACTCACATTCATTCCAAGATGCCATAGTAACAAATAAACAAAACTAAAAATCTACCTAATACAAGACACAAAAAAAATAACAAACAAATATTAACAAGTTTGAATCAACGCAAGTAAGCTAAAATATCCAACTAACTCAATAAACCAAATTGTTCCCTTGCAGTGGTGCCATTTTTTATAAAACTCAACTTATATGTCAATTTAAGTGCAAGGAGGTCATTGTTAATATATTTACCTAACTAGGAGTAGGAGTCGAATCCACGAGGAATAATGTGAGTAGAGATTGAGTAAGTCTGAAATAATAGGTGTTTACTTAGGTCAATCCTATGGTACAAAATGGTCTAGGGTTTTTCAATTTTGCAAATGTGAGGGTAATTCTTGGACTTATAAGGTACTAATTCAAGAGTAAGAAAAATTAGAGTACAATTAATTAGGCATGGATCTTGGGATTACGCTATCCTAGTCAAGGGTATGTGATGAATAGGGGAAAATTTTATTCATTGATGATGTGGTAGGCATGGTTTAAAGTCCTTGAGGCGAATTCTTCAACAAAGCCTCAAAGATCTCACCCATTTACATTCCTATGGTCTAAGGTTACCCTCGTCTAATTTCCACCACCCCTAACTTAGGCTTTTGGCCTCAAGTTGCATTTCCAAATGCAAGGAGGTTCAGGTTCAAAAGAGATATAACATTTTAATGGGATAACTCTTGTAATACGGTTGCCAAAGAAAGGTTTGAAATTTCAAAATAGGTGACAGGAGAGACAATATATGCACAGGTAGGTTATTTAGGTTATAGTGAACTCTTATGTTCACAAAAATGGCCTAAGGTCATTTCACCAACCATGCAATGACTACAATTAGCGTTGAAAGACTAACAAAGCAAGTACTAGGTGGTACAAGCAAGCACGAGAGTAAAAAAATTTTACTCACTGCACACATCATATGCAAACTTCTCAAGGAGTCTCAATTACACTTCTTTTTAAAGACTAAAGGAGGTATTCACCATATATTACAAGCTACCTATTTTGGATTCACCAAAAGGGGGAAGCATTGTCACAAAGTTACTCATATTCATGCCCTCAAATTTTTCAAAATATTTTCGAATGGAAGGGGTGTATGTTTTGCATTCATACCACACAAGATTTTCTATTGCTAGCATCAACACCAAGATTGCATCTCAGATCACAGCTCTCATGGTGGCAAACCATATGGTTACTCAGACTTCACCAAAGGTAAGAGGCGATCCCAAATCCACAATGCCACAGGTACTCAGACTTCCCCTGCATCCATGACTCAAAACTCTATCACGACGAGCTTTCCTTAAGAATGTCATCACTCAATCCATAATAGGGAGATGTTTGTCCACCATCATTCTTAAAGAAGAGAGAAAACTATAAATAAAAACATTCAATTTCATATAATTTCCATGGTTCATGCAAACTAAGTTAAAGTATTGCACGACAATATGTACTCACACAAGGGTAGGGCCACCCACACCCAATAAAAAAAATTATAGTGACCTCACTACATAACATAAAAGCATAAGAAGGGTTAAAGGGTTCCTTGAAACTGTATTGATAAACATGTAGAAGGTTAGACATAAAGGCGCGATCGTGACCTGAATGGTGCGATCAAGGTAACGGAGGCTATCTTGTCCTTTATTTTGCCCTAATTTTTTCTTCCAATCTATCCAAAGCACCTACGAAGCATGAAAATTATGTGACTTATACCAAAACACAAAAAGATACAAATATGAAAATCATGGGTTGCCTTCCTTCAAGCGCTTGATTTAATATCACGGCACGACACCTCTTTAACAAATATTTATATCTCCACTTAGAGGATTTAAATATTATGCCTAATTTTCAATCAATGATCTTTGAGGTACTTTGGGAAAATGCAACGGCATAAAGAAATATGTTCTATCAAGCCATTTCAAATACTTGAACCTTTTAACTAATTTTGCATCAAGTTTTCGTGTACGCTCATTAGGTAATAGTGGGAATAGGCCAGTATTTTAACATCAAAAGTAAAGATCATTGTCATTTAAGTGTGGGGTTTCCTTTTCCCTTTAGGAGTGACGAACTCCAAAATATAGGGATTTTTCTTCTCTCTCCAAAATTCATCATT
>NW_025834509.1:0-1502 GCF_002878395.1 Capsicum annuum
CTTTTTAATATGAAGGTTGTACAACCAGTATTAAAGGAATATCGAAATTGGTTTTGGGAAACCAAAATAAAAATCAGGTTTTACAATCATAATATAAAAAGTTTAAAAAACTATTTTAATAGGTTATATAGATTAAAAAATTATTTAAATAATTCTGAAATTAACAGGATTAGAGTACGCATAAATGCCTCTCTAAATGAAAATCATAATCTAAAATCAATACAGGTATCTAGATTACAAAAGTATAAAAATAAATTAAAATGAATGACTCTCTATACAGCATAATGAGTTACTATACTTGTTTTCTAGATGAAAAAACTTTAATCACTATTTCAAAAGTGATAAATTTAAACAAGGATCTTCAGGAGAAAATCCTTGATAAGATTATAGAACCACTTGTCCAAGAACAATGGTCTATCCATGATTATTCTCATATAGATTCAGATGAAGATGACTATTGGCCATATTCTGATGATAATGATTATTGGCCCTATGAATATGATGATGGCTATCATACTGATTAATTTTTGTCAAATTATTCCGTACATTTACCCTGTTTGCGAACAACACCATTTTATTATCCTTTTATTGGTATCAGAGTCTTTAATGAGAAGGTCTTTTAAAAATAGAGAGATCTTTAAAAGGATCAAGAATACTCTAAATAGTAAATATTTAGAATACAAACAATTGAATGAAACAAAAGAAGATCACCAAAGATTGGATTATTTAATTACTTTGATCTCTATTTTTAGAGGTAAAATTAATAATTCATTTAAAATCTAGAAGAATGAAGAATATACCACCTAATTATGATAAGATCAGGTTTAAACAGTCGCCTGACTGTTGGAAGTATTGATTTCTAACATTCACCTAACCATTATGAACAAAGAACAAGCTTTAAAAATATTACCAAAATTAAAACAAGAACTTAACATCTGAAAAGAAAGATATGCATACAATCAATTTGCAGGAGTTTTCAAACAGTCATTATTTCATCAAAAGAAAACTATTTTCCTTTTAGAACAAGAAATTTGGCATCTAGAATTCAAATTAAATAATTATCTGTTTAAAAATGAATAACAAAGAATTTATAGAAAAAGTCTTAAATAACTTAGATGATCTTTTAGCTATACAAAGACATATAACTCTTAAGGTAAATTTAATAGAAGAAGAGATAAAAACCCTTAAGATTAATTCACCAGCTAATATGGGTAAAATTATTGAAAGAACTGATATTTTCAATAAAGAATTAGGGAAAAGAATAAGAAATGATATTCTTACCCCTAGAATCTCAAATAAAGGAAACTATCAATAAGGTAGTTTAGATGAAAAAATTATATCTAGATTTTTAGAAATAAAACAAAAAGAAGATTTAGAAAAATTAGAAGAAATTTCTAATAATAATGATAAAGAAGAAGCATCTACTTCCAAAACAAAAATAGAAGACCTAGTTGAAAAGGAAGAAAATGAATGAACTAGACGAACTAGTCTATGCTTTAGAA
>NW_025834510.1:0-1598 GCF_002878395.1 Capsicum annuum
CCTGGGAAGAGGATATCTGTTCTTGATCGTGACCTTGTTGAGTTGACAGTAATCAATACACATCCTGAGAGAACCATCTTTCTTGTCCACGAATAATACTGGCGTATCCCATGGGGAAATGTTGGGTCTGATGAATCCCTTATCTAAAAGATCCTTCAATTGATCTTTCAGTTCCTTGAGTTCTGCTGGTGCCATTCTGTATGGCAAAATAGAAATAGGTTGAGTATCCAGAAGAAGGTCTATGCCAAAGTCTATTTCCTTTTCGGGAGAAATGCCTAGAAGATCTTTGGGAAATATATCTAAGTATTTATTAACAACAAGGACTATTTCGAGGTTGGGAGATTTAGAACTGGAATCTTTAACATGCACGAGATGATACACACACCCTTTAGAAATTATTTTCCTTGCCCAAAGGTAAGAAACAAGTTGACCCCTAAACACTGAAATGCTACCCTTCCACTCTAGGACAGGCTCATTCGGGAACTGAAACTGAACTATCCTATTTCTACAGTTGAATATGGTATAGAAAGAATGAAGCCAATCCATGTCGAGAATGACATCAAAATCAGTCATCTCTAACTTTACTAAATATGCTGACATAGATTTCTAAGATATCATAATCGGGCAGTTCCTGTATACCTGCCGGGCTATGATAGTTTTACCCATTGGGGTAGAGACTGATAAGGGCTCTTCTAGAACTTTGGGATTGATTTCAAAATCGCCTGCTATATATGGTGTAACAAAAGACAAAAATGCACCTGGGTCTAGCAAATTATAAACATGAACATGAAAAATCTGTAACGTACCAGCAATGACATCAGGAGAATTTTCTTGATCCTGTCGAGACTGAAGAGCATAGAGTCTGTTTGGGCGTTGCCCACTGGTAGCACTGGAAATGGCACCCTACTGGTTTGGGCAACTGGACTGAGCTGTAGAATGACTTTACTGACCCTGAAAACTTGATTGTAGACACTCCCTAATCCTGTGGCCTGGCTTGCCATAACCAAAATAGACATCACTACTGGCTCTATAAATGCCCTTGTGGTTCTTACCACAAGTCTGACAAAGGGGATTCATTCGGGCACTACTAACACTGCCCTGAGATTTAGAGACTGCCCCTTTGTCTCTATTGCCGTCTCTGAACTTCAGCACTGGAACACTGGCAGAGGAAGGAGATAGAATGGCTAACTTAGAGCAAAATTGTGAACGGTTTCCTCCATCTGACTTGGGGTGAGCAAAGTTGAAGTTACCTGACCTTGCTCTCTTGTTCTGCCTCTCCCTTGTCTTAAACTTCTACTCTTCTACTTGCTGGGCATGGGTCATGAGTCTGGCTAAGGTTATATCACCAATCAGCATCGCAGACCTACACTCATTTACCACGCTATCGTTGACCCCTGACATGAACTTGCTCATTTTAGCTCGATTGTCTACAACCACAAGAGGAGCATACCTGGCTAGCTGAGTAAATCTGAGAGAATACTCCCTAACCATCATATTCCCCTGCCTGAGGTTGATGAACTCAAGAACTTTGGCCTCCCTCAGCTCTTGGGAAAAGAATCTGTCTAAAAAGGCCATGACAAATTCCTCCCACTCGATAG
>NW_025834511.1:0-2754 GCF_002878395.1 Capsicum annuum
GTCAACTCTTGCAATAGGGCGTAATTTACTGTTTGATGGTCCTTAGGCTAAGTCTTGTCTCTAAGACAGTAGTTATAAGTATTCTATAAGTAAAAAATACAATGTGGTTGTGTTGACTTTTTCCCAATGTACATAACTTGTTGTTTGAAAATCTTTGGGATAAGTCGTGCCTTTAAGACAAAGTTGTAGAACATCTCATACATCAAGACATAATGTGGTAGTGTCAACTCTAACCCGTGGGGCATAACTTGTTTTTTGAAAGTCTTTGGGCTAAATCTTGCCTCTAAGGTAAGAGTTATAGAACATCTCATGAATCAAAATATAATGTGGTAGTGTCAACTCTTGCCCATGAAATGTAACTTGTTGTTTGAAAGTTCTAAGTCTTGCTACTAAGAAAATATTTATAGGACATACATAAATCAACTCTTACTCATGGGGCATAACTATCGTTTGGAAGGAATCGACGAAAAGAAAAAAAAAAGAAAAATATTTTTTTAAAAATATAAAAATAAAAAAGATAACAATAAAATAAAGAAACTTATAGAAGTTGAGAGGAGAAAAGAAAAAAATATAGGTTGAAAAAAAAAAGAAGCAAAAAAGACAAAACAAAATTGAAGGAGGAGAAATTTTTTAAAAAATTAGAAAAAAAATATAAAAAGTATAAAAAAAAATGGCAAAGGACAGAAACGGCACTTCAGATTAAACTTTTTCTATGAAAATGATCATGAAATTTAAATTCCACTTTCTAGCCATTTCAATTTACATGCTTATTCTATACCATTTCTACACACCTTCTATACAATTTCTATACAAATCTTATAATTATACAGTTTTGATAAATAATTTATACAATAAATATGCATTCTTTTTACACATTTTATACAACAATTATATAATTTTCTTATACTTTCTATATATTTTTTATATATATTTTATACATATATATATATATATATATATATCTTATATAGATACTTATTCTATTTAACAATTATATCGTTTTTATATAATTTAATTGTTATTACTAAAGAATAAAAAAAAATTGATCAGTTAAAAAATTTATAGCAAACAAAAATTAAAATATTTTTAAAAGAGCTGAATTGCTCAAGTTGAATATTGTATATAGACTGTATCAGTATTGTATATGGACTACGTAGGCCAAAATGACCCAAATTAGGAAATGGCTCTAAAGCGAAAATAGTATTTCCGACTGACCACTTTTTGAAAATTTTTCAGACTTGGCTATTTGTTTTAAAAAGTGTTATAGAGTGTTCTTTTCTTTTAAAAAAGATATGTATAAATAACATAAATACCAACCTTTTTGGGAGTAATTACACTCTCTCCCACTTTTTAAATTACTTTATTCTCTCTTCCTATTAATATACATAACATAGCTGACATATACATAGTATTCTGTATATATGTTGGGATTTTTGTAATATGTTTAGGGAGTTGGATTTTTTGTAATACTAAAAACATAAGTTTTGTAATTTTTAGAAAAAATATTAAAGCCAAATAAGTTTAATTAAAACTTTACGTGCTCGGTGAACTAAACTTTTTTTCTTTTCTTTTGCCCTTTATTGTTTAATTTCTCACACTTAATGCTTCTATTGTAGGTTTGCTTTTGGAAATGGGGAACACCTATATTGCGATCTACTTGCAAGCAAAACCATCCATAAATTATCAAAAACCGTC
Organism: Capsicum annuum; assembly: GCF_002878395.1. Taxonomy (NCBI): domain Eukaryota; kingdom Viridiplantae; phylum Streptophyta; class Magnoliopsida; order Solanales; family Solanaceae; genus Capsicum; species Capsicum annuum. The sequence goes on from NW_025834511.1 coordinate 1,696, forward strand.
CAAATATGTTACAGGGTTTATCCATTATTTTATATGTTAAATTTGACCATAGATATTTTCACCGGTGTATACACCAAATTAATATTTTTTATCATGATTATGTAATTAAATTAAGTAAAATATATGTTGATTAATCATGGTTAATTAACGTGAACTTTAAATTCAAACACATGTCATGCATGTATTGGTTTGGTGTATACACCGGGTGCATGTAAGTTTTTTTCGTTAAAAAATTACTACTCATACTACATTTCAATACTCCTCATGTGTTTTTAGAATTTTTAAAAATTGAAGATTAGCTGAGGTGAAAATAAGGTGGGGGGAAATTGTACAATGTAGTACAGTTTTTGAATTCAAAATTGAGAAAAAAACAAGGTTGAGGAAGAAGTTGCACAATATAGTACAATTTTTAAGAATTTCAAAATTTGAATTTGAAAAATGAACAAGGTTGAGAGGGATTTGTATAATGTAGTACATCCTTTGAGTTTCAAAATTTGAATTTGAAAAAAGGATAAGGTTGAGGGAGAATTGTACAATGTCGTACATCTTTTGAATGTCAAAATTTGAATTTGAAAAAAGAACAAGGTTGAGGGGAATTATACAATCTAGTACATCTTTTGAATTTCGAAAAAGGACAAGGTTGAGGGAGAATTTTACAATGTCGTATATCTTTTGAATGTCAAAATTTGAATTTGAAAAAAGGACAAGGTTGAGAGGAATTGTACAATCTAGTACATCTTTTGAATTTGGAAAAAAAAATAAGGTTGAGGGGGAATTGTACAATCTAGTACAAATTTAAAATTATTTTTGGTGGGTATTGGATAGAAGTAATGAGAGTTTTTCAAAATTTTGAGGTTATTTAAAATATAACCCTAATTGAAATTTAAAATTTAGCCAAATTTATTTAATTTTGACCATATTAAAAATCAATTGGTGGATTGTATTACAATTATGGCTTATTTAATTTCAGTTATGGCCAAATCTAATAGATTGGCTAAATTAAATTGAAATTCGATACGAATTAATACTTCTTTTAATCCCGAGTTTCTTGATTTAATA
>NW_025834512.1:0-2120 GCF_002878395.1 Capsicum annuum
CATCATGCCTATTAGGTCGGTTTCTCAGACACGGTACATCATGTTCAAAATAATATGAACAAAAATAAGAGGTCTCTTTAGCCAAATAAGCCTCACATATTGATCCCTCAACTCGAGATCTATTTTTTATGGCCCATTTGCCAGTAGTCCTGCATAGTATGATCCTGCATAGTATGATCTTTTAGATGAAATAATGTTCAATTATAACACATGAAAGTAAATGTTAACAGTTCATACCTCTCAGAGGAATATATCCATCTACACTGAACAGGCCCTCCAAGTCGTGCCTCATGCACAAGGTGAATTGGAAGATGCTCCATAACATAAATAAAACCAGGAGGAAAAATTTTTGCCATCTTGTTTAAGGTTAAGCGAATGTTGATATCCATCAAAGATAGATTATCCTCCCTTAATGTGTTAGAACATAAATCTTTGAAAAATAAGCTTATCTCTGTTATGGGCTTCCATATTCTATTGGGCAATACACTGAATGCAATAGGCATCAGTGACTCCATGAAAATGTGACAGTCATGGCTTTTCATAGAGGTCAACTTCCCTTCCTTCATGTCAATGCACCTGGATAAATTTGACGCATATCCATCTGGCATTCTCAAATTCTATGTGTAACTGGCCTTGGACTTCTGAATCTTATTTTTTTAAGTATGTCAGGTACAACTCACTGCGCCGATAATACTACTTTAAGTCCATCCTGGCCTTCAAGTTATCTTTTGTTTTGTTACTTACATCCACCACAGTATTAAACAAGTTGTCAAAGAAGTTTTTCTCAATAGGCATGGCATCAAGATTATGAGGCAAAAGATTGTCCTTCCAATAATCTAACTCCCAAAATATGTTCCATTTAGTCCAGTTATGTGTAACACCATAACCAGGTATCCTGAATGGTGGAGATTCTGTTACCTTAGGCAGATTCCTCACTCTATCCCAAATTTCTTCTTGCGACAAAATTGGCAGTGGCTCCTCAAAATCAGACTTATTCTTCAAAAAAATCACTCGTATTTCTCCTAAACTCATGTTGCATTAGCAAGAATCAACGGTGACAGTCAAACCATGAGTTTTTACCCCCATGTTTCAAAGTGAATGCTTTTGTGTCTTCCATACAACAAGGGCAAGCTAACTTGCCTGCAATCGACCACCCAGACATCATTCCATAAGCAGGAAAATCATTTATAGTCTACATCAAAGCAACACACAATCTAAAGTTTTGTTTCATTGATACATCATATGCTTCCACACCTTCATGCCACAATAAGTTTAACTCATTAATCAATGGCTGCAGATATACATCAATCAAAACTTTTGGATTGCGAGGACTTGGAATAATGCAAGTTAGAAATATATATTGACTTGTCATACACAATTCAAGCGGGAGATTATAAGGAGTCACAAACACTGCCCAACATGAGTATGGTTAGCTGAGATAGAAAATGAAGCGAATCCATCAGCAGATAATCCCAACCTAATGTTTCTTGGTTCACTAGCAAATCCGGATACACACTATCAAAATGCTTCCATGCTTCTCTATCTAACGGATGACATAAAACACCAGGTGGTCTTTTATTTTCATAGTGTCATCTCTTATGAAGGGGCAAAGCTCATTGATGCATACAACCTCTTTAACCGTGGTATAAGGGGTAAGTAATGCATCGACTTCACAGGAACCTTCTTCCCTTTGGCATGTGTGACTTCTTTATAACGAGGCTGATTACAAAATTTGCAATGTTCTAAATTTGCATCTTCCTTATAGAATAACATGCAACCTTTATCGCAACAATGAATCCTCTCTGATGAAAGTCCTAACTTAGAAACCAACTTCTTTGTTGTGTAGAAATCATTGGGTGAGTCGTTTATTTGGGTTAAGTTCATTCATAAGTCTAATGATAGAATTTACGCCCTCTTGAGAAATAGAATAATCTGACTTAATACTCAGTAACCGAACGGCAACAGATAACTTAGAATACACTGATCCTTCTTACAATGGATGACTAGCTTCCTTTAACTGTTCATAAAAGTTCTTAGCCTCATCATTTGGTTCATTTTGAGCCCCTGAGTGTGTCCCAAAAGCATCCCTGACCATCTCACTATATCGTGAACTTTCAACA
>NW_025834513.1:0-1992 GCF_002878395.1 Capsicum annuum
GTACAGAGAAGATAGGAGTCGATAAAGACCCCATGCCCACTGTGTCTGCCGCATTCGAGAATCCTGACCGTCGCACATGGACCATGACCGTACGATGAAGAGAGGAAATCCAGGGACACCAGGGCGGCCTTTTGATTCACCCCGCGCACCAAATGCGAGGTGTGAATGATCGATAAAACTTGATAATGCCTGGGCATTAGGTATGCAGCACAGGAAATCGACTTCGAGCAAACCTAAATTGCGCTTGCCCTACGACTGAAATGGTAAGAGGGTCAGGACTTTATTGCTCGAGCAGAGATCCAACCTAACCGCACATACCAAATGCAACTCACGCACCGTGCGTCCAAATGCTCTATCGATGTACGCCCGGCACCGGCCCCAACGCCCAGCAATAGATGTCGTGCGCTGCTGCCCATGCAGACGCTTTAAGGCTGAAGCAAGTCTCGCTTGACACGATAGCCCGCCCTTGAGGGGAGAAAAGGAGATGAAGGCACGTCGAGGCTTATGTACGGGCCCCGCCCACGCCGGCCGCAGGTGCTCGCCGTGGATTCATTAAGAAAATATTTTTTTTCAAATATCATTTATAAAAATTCAAAAACTAAGTAAAAATAATTCAAAAATAGAAAAAATATTTATAAAAATATAAAAACATAAGGAAAATATTCGCGGCGCATGAACTAATCTTAAACCAACAATCAAGTGCATATTTGTACGTACAACGTAATGGTATAAAATATTTAAATTTAAGGATATTAAATAAAAGATTGAAAAAATATAAAAATAACGTAGGGACATTAAAAAAATTACCCAGAATGAAACAGATAAGTAACAACCCCAAAATGTAAATATTAGAATGAAATAACCTTAAACCAACAATTGAGTGCATATCTGTACGAATAACGTAACGATATAAAAATTTTAAATATAAGGATATTAAATAAAAATTTGAAAAAAAGGAAATGGGACATTAATAAAATCGTCACAACATATGAGATAACATTGAATTATTTTTAAAATAAATAATTAGAACGGATATGTAAAAAAATGAGCATGCAACGGTCAGAGAGATGGATGAACGTTAGAAAAAATATTAGGATGATCGAACGTAGTATCACGCTCTTTTGATTTTGGCACGGTGGTTCCTTGCTGCCATAGTGCCACGATGCCACGATGCCATGGTGCCACGGTGCCTTAGTGCCTTGGTGTGATGGTGCCATGATGCCTTGGTACCATGGTGCTTGGTGCCATGGTGCCACGGTGCCATGGTGCCTTAGTGCCTTGGTGCCATGGTGCCTTGGTGCCTTGGTGCCATGGTGCCATGGTGCCACAGTGCCACTTTGCCTTGGTGCCACGGTGCCATGGTGCCATGGTGCCTAGGTGACATAGAGCCATTGAGCCATCGTGCTTTTGTGCCATGGTGCCACAGTGCCTTAGTGCCTTCATGCCACTGTGTCATGGTGCCACGGTGCCTTGCTACCCGGTGCCATGGTGCCATGGTGCCTTGGTACCACGGTGCCTTAGTGCACGATGCCATGGTGCCTTGGTGCACGGTGACACGGTGCCTCGTTGCCATGGTGCCTTGGTGTCTTTGTGCCATGGTGCATTGGTATCATAGTGCCTTTGTGGGTGATGGTGCCTTCGTTCCATGGTGATTTAGGGGCGATGGTTCTGGTGTACGGATATCCAACTTGGCAAAGACACCACCATGGTAGGCCACTATATGTCCGTCGGCGATTGTCATTGGTCGTGCCTCTAGCATTGCACTCGACGGTCACAAAAACCTCCAATTACGACGTGCCTCCATGCGCCGTCTTTGTTCTCAGCGCATCGCTGAGCACTTAAGCCATACTCCATATCTTTAAAAACCTCTAGTTGTGATGCCGTTGTTTTGTGTGAAAGGCCACTTGATATCATGTACTTAACTATTTGTAATGGAACGCACGCAACACTTGAAAAACAAGTGGCTAACTCGGGTGAGGTGAACTCACAACA
>NW_025834514.1:0-3978 GCF_002878395.1 Capsicum annuum
GTCATGTTATTTCGGACGAAGGTATTAGAGTTGCTCCCCAAAAGACAGAAGTGGTTAGAAATTAGGCTAGACCTATCTCTCCATCTGACATTAGAAGTTTCTTGGGTCTAGCAGGCTATTACCATTATTTTGTTAAGGGTTTCTCTTCCATTGCATCTCCTATGACCCGATTGACCCAAAAGAAGGTTAAATTTTAGTGGTCTGATTCCTATGAGAAGTGTTTTTAGGAGTTGAAGACTCGATTCACTTCAGTCCCTGTGTTGACTTTGTCAGATGGTACTAATGATTTTGTTGTGTATTGTGATGACTCTAGAATTGGTTTGGGTTGTGTGTTAATACAAAGAGGTAAGGTTATAGACTATGCCTATAGGCAGTTGAAGTCGTATGAAAAGAACTACTCGACCTATGATCTTGAGTTAGCTGCTGTGGTCTTTGCTTTAAAAATTTGGAGACACTATCTTTATGGTGTCCATGTTGATGTGTTTACCGATCATAAGAGCTTCCAGTATGTGTTTACCTAGAAGGAGTTGAATCTTATGTAGAAGAGGTGGTTAGAGTTGTTGAAAGATTATGATATGAGTGTGTTGTATCACTCGGGCAAGGCAAATATAGTGGCAGATGCCCTTAGCAGATTGTCCATGGATAGTGTTGCGCATATTGAGGAAGGTAAGAGAGAGTTAGCTGGTGATATGCATTGTGTGGCTAGGTTGGATGTTAGATTTCTTGATTCAGCGGAAGGGAGTAAATTGATGCAGAGTAGTTCTGAATCCTCTTTAGTTTCTGAAGTGAAGGAGAAGCAAGGTAGGGATCTTAGTTTGGTCAAGTTGAAGGAGTCAGTTAAGGACGTAAAGGTAGAGGTTTTCTCCCAAAGGGGAGATGGTGTGTTAATATTGCGTGGTAGGTTATGTATCCCATGTGTTGATGACTTACGGTAGAGAATTATGGGTGAAGCGTATGGCGCGCATTTTCCATTCATCCCGACACTACCAAGATGTTCCGCAACTTGCAGGAAATCTATTGGTGAAATAGTATGAATAAGGACATAGTCGAGTTGGTAGCAAAGTGTGCAACGTGTCAACAAGTTAAAGTAGAGAACCAAAGATCGGATGGTGTGATGCAAGAATTTAGTATACCCACTTGGAAGTGGGAGATGGTGAATATGAACTTTGTGATTGGGTTGCCTCTTTTGTGCCGTTATTATGATTCCATTTGGATTGTTGTGGATAGGTTGACTAAGTTCGCATATTTTTTGCCTGTGCACGCATTTTATACGACTAAGAATTATGCTAGATTGTATATCCGGGAGTTGGTCAGGCTGCATGTTGGTACCCAAGTTAGGATAGGGGTACTCAATTTACTTCTCAATTTTGGAGGGCATTTCAATAGGGTCTTGGTACCCAAGTTCTTTTGAGCTCAGCTTTTCACCCATAGACAGATGGTCAGGCTGAGAGGACCATTCAGACCCTAGAGGATATGTTGAGGGCGTGCTCTCTTGATTCCAAAGGTAGTTGGGATGAGCATTTTCCATTGATAGAGTTTGCCTTCAATAATAATTTCCATGCTAGTATTGAGATGGCACCATTTTAGGCCTTGTATGGCAGGAGGTGTAGATCACCCATAGGTTGGTTTGAAGTGGGTAAAGCTGCCGCAATTGGGCCCGATGCAGTATTTGAAGCTATGGAGAAAGTTAAGTTGATTAAAGTAAGTTGATTAAAGAGAGGTTGAAGATGGCTCAAAGTCGTCAAAAGTCTTATGCTGATGTAGGGAGCAGAGATCTTGAGTTTAAGGTGGGTTATTTGGTGTACTTGAAGATTTCACCCATATAAGAGGTGAAAAGGTTTGGTAAGAAGAGAAAGTGAGTCCTCGTTATATTGGCCCGTATCGAGTCTTGATCCGTGTTGGTAAAGTGGCCTATGAGGTTGAGTTGCCCTCAGAATTGTTAGCCATTCATCCTATCTTTCATGTCTCCATGCTCAAGAAGCATATTGGTGATTATATTGTGGTTGATCCTTTTGAGAGTGCTGAGATTCCGGATAGTCTTTCCTTCGATGAAATTCCTATTGAGATCCTAGACTTTTATGTCTGTAGGCTGAGGAACAAAGAGGTTCCCTTGGTCAAGGTGTTGTGGCGGAACCAATATGTTGAAGGTACTACTTGGGAGGCAGAAACAGACATGCGACCCAAGTACCAGGACCTCTTTTTCGTGGGTTCAAACTAAGCCAAAGGTACTATTCTTCCTTAATTCAGCCCTTCTAGTCTAAAGTTCAGCTATGCATCTATCCTTGTATGAGTTCTTGCATTATACAGAGTATTTATGAGTTTTAAAAAGTGTTGAGCCATTTAGAAATTGTTTTTGCTATGTGTGCTCTATTTTTCCTATGTCCTTCATCTGACTAGCGACATTCGGGGATAAATGTTTCCAAGGGTGAGATATTGTAAGACCCTGCAAAGTTCCCTCATAGTTTGAGCCTTAGAGCATTTCGAAATGAAGCATAATTTCGACCCTAAAAGATATAGGAGTGACACCTAAGTAAGTATCATATTAACCATAAATAATTTCCCTAATTTCAACTTTCTATCACGTGGGAAATCTGATAAGCTTTCCATCGATATAAGATCTCCTCAAATCCGACATCCAGGTAAGAAGTTATGGCTAATTTAAAATCTAGTCATAAAACTGTGTCATTTTAGTGCTTGGCGCGTCGCAGAGAGGGTCGATTTAACAATTGTCAAATTCCAGAGGAACTCCGCGATATTGGTGTGTTGTGCTGTGGTTCCAGGTCCCAACTAATCGGAAAATGCGATGGCTCCGCTTCGCGGTGACTTCTAATTTCCCAATTGTCAATTCAAGTGAGCCACCGCGATAACTGGCGCATCGCGGTGACCCCTTAAATTAGGTTCCTAGTTCAATTTTTCCATCTTCGTACAAATGTTAAAAGGGGTATTTTGGACCTTTTCTAAGCCTATAAAACCATGCAAACACCAAATCAAAGTCATCTGCAAGTATACTATGAGTTTTTTCTCATAAAAAACCCTAAGAATCCAAAACCTCTTCCAAGAATCTCAAGAATCCACCATGGATTTTCTAAATTGAGTGAAGATTCAAGGTTCCCAAGTCAAGGGCCTCAAGAACCCTCATTCATGAGTACGAATAGTGTTCCAAAGGTGAGATTTCATCCAAAGCTTCTAATTCAAGGTATGTGGGGTTTTGAACAAGGGCAACCCTTTCACCCTTATGCCCAAAAGCCTTATTTATGTCATGAATTTCCGAAAATTTATGAGGTTTTTACATGAATTTGAATTGGGGGTTTTCACTCATTATTATTGAATGCATTATCTTGATATTTCCCATGAATTAAGAGTCAAATGACATGATTTCTGCATGTTTTAATGAGAATTTACAAATGGGTATAAACCCTATGATTTTACTCCTTGAGAAGCTAATATTTGCAATGTTGAGATATTAAAGCATATGACTATATTGAGGTTTTGAGATAAATTGCTGAATTCTCAGATTTCCACATGATTTATGAATCTATATGCTATATATTATGCTTTTGATGAGCTTGAACTTAAGATTGAATTATGGGTTAGTAAGCTCTATTTGAGACTTGTGAAATTATGAACTCTTGTGCTATAAACACCCATGATTTGAGTATTTTGAAATGATTGAGAAATGAATTGTCCTAATGGTCCAAAAGCTTTGAAATCCACCTCATCATATGAGATTATCGATTTGATTATTAGGTTCGTGGTGAACCATGAGATTACTCTAAAAGTGAATTTTTATGAGATGAGCACAGATAATCTAAAGGGAGTAATACTTAGCACCGAACGGATAAGTCACTATGGTTTCTTACCCCAAAACTACGTGCCACTATAGGTTGGGCCTGAGGCTGAGTTTATGATGATTATGATTGGGCTCGAGGTTGACTTTCATTTAGTGATCACTAGACTTAGGTTATACTCCCTGGCAAG
>NW_025834515.1:0-2988 GCF_002878395.1 Capsicum annuum
TAATACATAAACTATTTTAATTAATACATGGTACCAAATTATCCTAAAGTTACTTGGTACTTATCTTCAACTACCTACATGTGGTAGTTTAGTTACTTATCTTCAACTACCTACATGTGGTAGTTTAGTTTTTTCTTTCTAGAAAAATGTTTTTCTAGAAAATATTTTTTTGGAAAACAAGTTGATTTCTTACTTATTTTTCTATGTTTGGTTGGTGGATGAAAAATATTTTTTGGAAAATATTTTATAGTGTTTGATTGGTGAATGAAAAAATATTTTTCAAAACATACATTTTTTTGTTTAGCTAAAGCGTAAAAATACATTTTCAGGGTGCGTTCGATATGAATGGGGAAAAATATTTTCTAGAAAAATAAGTTATTTCTTACTTATATTCGTGTAATCGTTATGCAAATTGGATAAGTATATGTTTTCTAAAAGTATTTGTATATATTTAATAAAAATAATGAGAACGAATAGGATAAAAAATGTGGGATAAGAAAAAAGTTTTGAATTTATTTTAAAAAATAAATTAAAATATTAATTTTTTTGGAGAAGGGGTTTGATACAAGAAAACCAAGAAACATACGAAATTGGCTCAAAACAGTCTAAACACACTCCAAAAATAGTCCACTAATTCAAAGAATCCTTTTGAAGACCACTCTCGGATTCAAGAATGAAATACAAGAAGGACAATATAACTAGGTGTTTGACACCTTTTGAAGCCAACAACAAACTAAGTTAACAACACAAGATGAAACAACAATGAGAAGAACAACAACAACAACAACAACAAAAACAGCTTCATAATACAAGATACAAAATGGATACAAGATTACAAAAGAAAAAGGATAGATAGATAAACCACATGAAGGTATAATGTTAAGAATCCAAGAATGGTAACTCTTGGACCCTTAACGCTACACACAACAGTAAACCTATCTCTTACAAAGACACAAGATCGGAATCCACCTCCCAGGCATCAATTTTTCCAAGCAAATGCAAACACAAGTGTATCTACACTTATCTAAGCCTTAATTTCGATTTTGGGTGCCTCAAGGAAAGAGGACTTGTGTTTCTTTGTCTTGTAAGACTTACAACTTCATTCATAAACTAAGTAAATAAAACCCTACATGTTTCTTATATATTACAAAACAAATAGAAGTTAAAATGACCAAAAGGCCCTTCAAGAATGGGCTGCCCCTCTAGTGTATGGAGTGAGCTGTTTTGGTGTGTATTTGGGTCTTTAATTACACTTCTCTTGCACATACACTTGGTAGCTTTCAATGCACACCCACATAAATCTATTTCCGTGATTATTCCGTAATTGATGATACCAAACTCCCCAAGAACACAACAACACAAACACCAAAATCAGTCCACTAGTTTAAGAACTATGGACCCTTTTGATAACCTCTCTCGGATTCACAAAAAGAACAAGAAGGGAAGTGATATCAAGAGTAAAACACACTAAAACAGCAACAACACTTGATGAACAAGATGCAATAACAACAACACACGATTACAAGACAAGAACACAAACGGATTACACTAGATAAAGACAAACGATTACAAGAAAGTAAAGATAGATAGATAGACAAAGGGAGGGTATAATATTAAAAACCCAAAAGCTTATTCCACTTTTGGATCTTTAATATCACACACAACCTAAACCTATCTCTTAAGTGACCTCAAGGGAACCAAAATTCTCAAGCAATCTCCGTTTCTAAGCAAATGATCAACACAAGGATTCCACTTTGCTAAAAACTCTCAAAGAGGCTACAAAATATATTCTCCAAAAAATCTCCCAAAAATGACCTGATGAGGTTCTATTTATACCTAGGTTAACTTATTACAAATGACTAAAAAATTCTTGCAAAGGGCAGATGAACAGTGAACGCGGATGAACAGTGAACAGTTTTGGAGCTTGTGGGACTTATTCTCTACACTTCAAAGCTTGTTCCTTGGATGGGCAGCCCCCCAAGCTCGAGTCTTGACGAATTGGACCCCGATCATGATCGTACCCATATCATCCTCTCCTCCTTAGAAAGGATTCGTCCTCAAATCCGAATCTTGCAAAGCAATGAAAGGACAAGCAAACAAAAGTTCCTCAAGGTATGAGGGTTAGGATTAGTGTAATCAATCATAGTATATTGCCAAGGTGGCTCAAACTTCACATATACCTAAACATCCCTCTTACCCGAATACCCTACCAAGGGAGAATCAACTAGTTTATCCACATAAGTGTGATAAGAAATAAGGACCAAGCGCCGCTTATCAAGTGAAAAACATAGACTCTTCTTGTAATAACAATTAGACTTGAAAGCCGAGAGAGGAAATCCATACATTCGATGCACATTTAAGTCATTCCAAAAGACATCCTCATCACTACACTTCAAATGATCACTGAAATCAAATGGGTAGAGTGTCCATGGGCACGGGTTGGGAATACACTTCCTTACCCCAATACTACTACAATAATGATCAAATTTCCCCTCTATACTATCATGGTCAATAACAAAAACAACTAGAGGGTCATTCTTAGTCATTCGGCCAACATGTTCAACATCATCATTTTCACACACAAGTTAGTCTTCATGACTTCCATAAGACAATATACTACCACTTTCCACAATGGCTTTAACACTAGGTGAATCAACTAGTGTATCCACATTCTTAAGTTGTACATTATCATCACAAAATGAAGGCACATTCGACTCATTTAAAGATAAATTATTATTTACACTTAGTTGGCTATTATCCTCATTCACTAGAGTGCAAAAGTTAGTTTGATTACCTTGTAGCTCATGTGGAGCATAGCCATTCACGGGAATTTGATTAGGAAGGCTTGGATGCTCCATCAAGTTATCCAACTTCTTGCACAGAGAGCCTTCCGTCCCTTCCAATATTCCTTCCATTCTGGCCATTATTGGCCTATCTACGACATCAAGCCTTGCCATGGTGGATTTAACCCAACTAGGCATTTCAACT
>NW_025834516.1:0-3241 GCF_002878395.1 Capsicum annuum
TTGATGCTTTTTTTAGAAGTTTTCTTGATTCTCTATTCTATCTATCTTCCACGAGGCCTGATATTATATACATAACAAGTGTGTTGTCAAGATTTATGCATTCACCAACTAAAATATACCTCAAAGAGGCAAAAAGAATTTTGAGGTACATTCGGGGCACCATTGATTATGGTTTGTTCTATAAAAGAACCGCACCTATGAAATTGTAAGGGTTCACTGATAGTGACTGGGTTGGGTCACAAGATGACATGAAAAGCACTTCTGGATATTGTTTCACTCTAGGATCAGGTATCATTGTTGGTGCACAAAGCAGCAGGGGTCAGTGGCTCAATCAACTACTGAAGCAGAGTAAGTTGTTGCCTCAGGTGTTGTTAATCAAGCCTTATGGTTGAGAAGATTTTGAGCGACTTGGCATTTTAGCCAAGAAAATCAACAAAAATCCTTTGTGATAACAAGTTTGCAGTTGCTATGGTAAAAAATCCAGTCTTTCATGGAAAGAGTAAACACAATAAAATCAAATATCATTCCATTCAAGAAACTGAAAGAGAGAATGAAGTTCAGATTCTACATTGTTGTGGTGAAGATCAGCTAGCTGATATTTTTACAAATGCATTACAGAAATAGAGATTTGAGCTTCTTAGAGCTAAGCTTGGAGCAGTAGCCAATAATACTTGAATCAAGGAGGAGTGATGAAGGGTACAGATTTTGTGTGATGCTAACTGTTGTAAATTTGGCATCTTGGTCTTGATATTTTGTTATAATCTGTAGATTATTTTGTTGTAAGTTCTAAATCTTTAGAAAGTAGTTGTAGTGTGTAGTGGTCCATAATTTCAGCACAACATTAGGAGACATATTTCCAGGTTTTGAGGGACATTTTAAACCACTTGTATTATATATTTTTCTGGATGTTGTATGAATGTAGATTACTGCTACTTCTCAGATTTTTTCTCTCTTTCTTCATGTCTATTTCTCCTTTTCTCCTTCAAATATACAAGTTTAAGTACCTACATGTGCCCACCCATAGGGAGGGCATAGATGAAAGTTGAAGCCAAGTTAAAGGGCATATTTATGTATTATGCCTTTTAATTTTACAGGCACTTGATGAACATTTAAAGTTCAAGAGAGTTGAAATATAGCAATGTAAATTGTTATTTAGCATAATTATTAGTAGAATTGTTAGGGCATGAGAAGTTTTGATGATAGACAGATGAATGAAACATGTTGTGCAAGCCGGTCCATACAAGTGAAACTGCTTCGGATATATGGAGTGCATGCTAAAATCATTACATGTTAAAATTATTACATAAGCTGTCAACACATAGATAATCAAAGGATGTTCACACGGCTATATTAAGATAATTGGATCAGTTAGAGTTTGAGTAGATCAAGAAGTCTACAAGGCAGAAGGATAAAGCAAAAGAGTCGTACTCAATTTAGAAGAAGGAGAGATGGTTACAACAAGGAGTTAGTTACTTGAAAGAGTCCTACAGAAGATACAAGTAAAGAAGAAAAATAACTGCATCTGAGGAAGCATATATAGACGATAAGATGCATTCAAATAATCATGAAGCACTGATAAGAAAATCAACAATTAGCAAAATCCTTCACCACCTTGAAGAAGAACCTAGTTCTCAATTAGTATGTTTTAGACTGCTTGTAATAGGAAGGTTCTTGAGTTGTAATGAGTAAATTGTTCTAGGCTGTAATGAGTAAATTGTTCTAGGCTCAATATTCTATGAGATGAGTTAGGAATCACGTCTTCAACTTAGGGAACTCGAAGACTTGGGAACACTTATCTTGGTAAGATTTGTGTTTTTGTAGTAATAGGAGTTAGAACTTTTAATTCCTTGTTTACAAGAAGTCTTGTAATTGTGTTGGTTGTTGAGTCTCAAGGTTATAGTGAAGATTGGGGTTAAATCATGTAGAGTTACAGGTCGTGGGTTTTTACACCTTTTTGAGTTAGGTGTTTTCCACGTAAAAATTACTGTGTTCAGTTTTTACTTCTGTGAACCACGTATACTTACTTGTTCCACAGATAGGCAATCAGTAGGGATCATACTCTAACAAGTGGTATCAGAGCCGGTTGTCTTAAATAAGGTTTACACCTAAGATCAAATTATTATGATGAATTCTGCACCTCCTACTGGTCACAGTGAAGGTCAATTCACTACTAGACCCCCACTCTTTGATGGTACTCATTTCATCTGGTGAAAAGCCAGGATGGATATGTTTATTCAAGGAGAAGACTATGAATTATGGGATAGGATTACTGAAGGTCCTATTATCCCTATGAAGACATAAAATGGTGTGCAAGTCAAGAAAATAAGGAGTGAGATTACTGCTGATGATCTTTTGGCTTTAAAGAAAAATTCTAAGGCAAAGAATATCCTAGTCTGTGGTCTAGGACCTGCTAAATACAATAGAATATCTACATGTACCACTGCTAAGAAAATATGGGATGCCTTAGTAAATGCCCATGAAGGTACTTCTCAGGTAAGGAAATTCAAGATCTCTCTCCTTTTTACTGAATATGAAGTGTTTAAGATGAAGGAAAATGAATCCTTGCATGATATGATGACAAGACTTACTACTCTAACAAATGAGTTAACCTCCTTGGGAAAAGTCATCACTGAAGAAGAACAAGTAGAGAAGGTTCTGAGGGTGCTACCAAAGTCAAAATGGAATGTTAAAGTCACTGCAATCAGGGAAGCAAATAAGGATCTCATCGGTATGACTTTGGATGAACTAGCAGGGAATTTAAGAACCTATGAAATGGAAGTTGATGGAATTAAGGAACAAAAGGCTTCTGAAAAAATCTTGGCCTTGAAGGCTTCTGATAGTGATGAAGAGATTGAACTGGATAAGGAACAAATTGCCTTCATAACAAAAAAACTTCAGCAAGTTTTTTAAGAAGAAGAAGGGAATAGGTAGCAAGAAACGTTCAAATGACAATCCAAATAGATGTTAAAAGTGTGGAAAGATTGATCATCAGATTAGAGAATGTCTTCTCTGGGAAATAGAATGGAGGAAGGAAAGAGTTGTAAAAGAACAAAAGGCCAGGAGGAAAGAAAAGGAAGAACATGCCATGATAGCTGCATGGGGATCTGACTCTGATAATGATGATGATGAAGTTGATGATACAACATTTATGGATTTTGGAGACTCAGACATTGAGGAAGAAAATGATGCTTCTAAGGTAAGTTTACTTGAACTCAAAGAAAAACTGCATTTTTTTTCTAAA